>NW_015169243.1:114985-130422 GCF_001447785.1 Gekko japonicus | reverse complement strand
TCACAATCTGCTGCTTAGAGATCTGTGTCCCAACTGAGTTACGCTGATGACTTAGTGGACCTGAGCTCTACATGAAGCTGCCTTTAGAATCATAGAGCTGGAAGGGATCTCCAGGGTCATCTAGTCCAACCCCCTGCACAATGCAGGAAATTCACAAATACCTCTCCCACACACACACCCAGTGACCGCTGTTCCATGCCCAGAAGAGGGCAAAAAAACCCTCTCCAGGATCCCTGGCCAAACTAGCCTGGAGAAAATTGCTTCCTGATGATGTGGTGATCAGCATTTCCCTGGGCATGTAAGAAAGGGCCACAAGAACTAAGGACTGATGCAACTCTTCCTGCCCTCCCTTTTCGTGATCTGCCTAAGTTCACAGAATCAGCTTTGCTGTCAGATGGCCATCTAACCTCTGTTTGAAAACCTCCAAAGAAGGAGAGCCCTCCACCTCCCGAGGAAGCCTGTTCCACTGAGGAACTGCTCTGTCAAGAAGTTCCTCCTAATGTTTAGCCAAAAACTCATCTGATTTAATTTCAACCCGTTGGTTCTGGTCTGACCTTCTGGGGCAACAGAAACAAACTCCACACCATCCGTTATATGACAGCTCTTCAAGAGAAGAGAACAGGAGGATTGGATTTATACCCCACCCTTCTCTACCCAAAGGTGTCTCAGAGCAGCTTACAAACTCCTTTCCCTTCCCCTCCCCACAACAGACACCCTGTGAGGTAGGTGGGGCTGAGAGAGCTCTTGACAGAAACTGCTCTTTTTCAAGAACAGCTCTTATCAGAACTATGGCTTGCCCAAGGTCATCCAGCAGCTGCGAGTGGAGGAGTGGGGAATCAAACCCGGTTCTCCCAGATCAGAGTCCGCGCACTTAACCACTACACCAAACTGGCTACACCAAGTACTTGAAGACTGTCTGGAAGCCACAGTTGGCACAAAATGCTGCAGCTAAGATGCTGACTGGGGTGGGCCACAGTGACCATATCAGTCCAGTGTTTGTCATCTATTCTGGCTCCCAATTTGCTTCCAGGCCAATTCAAGGTGCTAGTACTGACCTATACAGTTTGGGCCCATTATACCTGCCTTTGCATTTCTTTATATTCCGGTCTTCTCCCCAGGTGGGGCTCAAAAGCAACTTTTGGAACATTGTTCTCCCTTCTCAACAACCTTGTGAAGTAGGCCAGGAAAAGAGAGGTAGGCTGGGCAGGTTACCAAGGATGTTTGGCTGCCACTCTGTTTGCCTGCTCCCATATGAATCTTCCTGGCCAATACCCTGCTTTGGGTGACTCAGCCTTCTGAGATTAGGCAGGTGGCAACCCAAGGGAGGGACTTCTCAGCTGTAGCATCAAAACTATGGAACTCCTGTACCAGGGATGTTCATCCATACTTTTCCATCAGTGTCTTCTGTCAATGGGTGAAGACTTGGCATGACGGATGGGCACAAACCAGGAAAATGGAGATTCGTCCTGGTTCATGAGGTCACACGAGCCATGAACCTCCCTGAATCTCTCTGCTTACCAAAGTGGTTTGGTTTCTGAGGTTCGGGGTCTGAGATCTTCCCTTTAAATGACTTTTGCAAGCAGGCTTTTGCAGTCACAGTGGCTGCTTGCAAAAACCCTTTAAAGGGAACAATTGAAAGTGTGGGAGAGGGAGTGAAGAGGGATTGCTGAAATGGTTTGCATCAATTTCAGGCTGTTAGGCTGAACAAGATGCAAGCCATTTCAGAAATCCCTCTCGCTCCCTCCCCCCACTTCCCAACACAGACCCCACAAACCTCTAAAACAATGTAGAGGGTTGTGGGTACGGATGGGCACAAACCTTCAGTTTGCGAACCACAAACTGGTGATGTTCATCATGTTCATCACAAAATTAGGTTTGTGACAAGGTTCGTGTTTTAATGCAAAGCAGGGGTGGGCACAAACCTCTGGTTTGCAAACCACAAACCAGCAGTGTTCATCATGACAAGGTTCATGCCCTTCCCTGCTTGGCATTCTCTACATGAACCCCTTTTTCCTGCCATATGTTTTAATGACTGATTCTATGTTTCTATATATGTATATTAGTTTTGGTTTTAATTGGGTTTTTTTGATATCTTTTACAAAACTCTGCTTTTTAATTGCTAGTCTTGACTGGGTGGAAAGGCAGGATATAAACCCTGTAAATAAATAAGTAAATCAGAGGCCTCCGACCTTTTTGAGCCTGTGGGCACTTTTAGAATTCTGACAACAACGTGATGGGTGCAGCCACAAAATGGCTGCTGCAAAATGGCCCCCATAGGAGGTGGGACCAGCCACAAAAAGGCTGGTGCAGCTTACGTTCAGTCACACAGTGAAGCCCCTTGTGCTGTGGTGGCAGCTGCTGCCAAAGCAGCATTTTTAAAAATCTGCACAGCCAATCAAATCTCCAGTGGCCAATCCGAAGCTTTGCTGGGGAAACGCCTCATCTGTCCCCACCCACTTTCTAAAAGCACTTGGTGGGCACCATGTTGGGGACTTCTGAAGTAAATTGACCTGTTACAGGACTCAGTGAGCAAAATCTTCCTAGAGGCACAGATATTGCAGTTACTTTCTATATCCTGCTACAGCCACACATCTTGTTGTTTATTTTTAAAATCCTGAGAGCAGGGGTCATTTCGTAGAAAAAGAGGTGCAGGAGCTCATTAGCATAACACATTAGCATAACTTATTTGCATATGCCACACCCCCTGGCATCACTGGAAGTGTGTCAGAAGGCAACACCCACCACTCAGGTTCCACTGGACTGTTTTGGATTGCTAGCTATGGGGGGGGGAGTGCAGATCTGTCCTCGCAGAGGAGGGAGAGCTTGTACCTGAATAAAACTTGGCCTTAAAGGTGCCACTGGACTGTTTTGGACCGGGGAGGGGGGCTCTGCACCTTACCTGGCTGCTTCTTGCTCTGACTGAGGGCTGCTGGGAGCAGGGGGGGGGGCTTGTTGCATGTGCCCGCCTCCTGGGCTCTTTACTGCTGGAGCGCCGCTCCTGTGCACTCCTGCAGGAAATGACCCCTGCCTGAGAGCAATGATTCTCTACAATATCCCTTTGAAAAAGGAAGGGGTGGTGTAATGTTTTATCCTGCTTTTAAACTATCATGCGTTAAATAAACATTCTGGTTATCAGGCATCAAGAAAGAAAACGAAGGTTTACGTGAAAAGTGTCTCCCCCCCCCTTTTTTTTTTAATACAATCTTGCACATATTAATTTGCCATGCAAAAAAATCCTATAATTGTAGGAAGGAAAACGAGACAGATTAGCTTATACATCAGTCGCAGGAGGGAAAAAAGATATCCTTCCCGCTGTGTTTGTGACATGTACAATTGCTTTTGAAGACATGTAGCTTCTTTAATAGATATATAGATATAGATATAGATATAATCTTGTAAAATTAATGTAAAAAACCAGTGTGTGTTAAGAATACTAGAAAGTGGAAAGTAACACACGGGAAGGCAACAGACACAAAATAAATTAAAGGCATTAATAAAAGCTTCTTTCCATATACAAATATCCTTTGGCTTTTTTGTTTTACTGTACTGACGCCAACTGTACAAGCATTAATTTCCTACGTGTTAAAAAAAATGTACAAAGTCTTATTTTAATTATTTTTTTACATGGAGAAGGAGATAGCTTAATAACGAATGCGTCAGCTCCTCGGTAAGAGAGGATTCGGCCCTTTGAAGCGGCAAGGTATCTCCGGTGAGCTGGGAATCAAAGCGTCGGGGGTCCCCTGCCCCAGCACTGGAGCTGCAAGAAAGAGCTCTTCACTGTGCTTATTATAAGAGAGTGGGAGGCACTTAGGAACTCCTGCAAGATGCATAGCCACTGAAAGGCGCTCAAGCTCTACAATGCGCAGGGATGCATTGCGGTCAGCACCGCTGCCCACACCCTCAGCCTAACGCACGCAGCCCTTCTTTTGCCTGGCTTGGGCTAGAAGTAGGGAGACCGAGCATCTGTCAAGCTTGGCCACTGGTGTTGTCTAGTCCCCTGGTCCTCACAGCCACGAGACTCATGGGGGGACTCAGGTCATGTACTACCCAATCTCTGCTATATCCAGGAGATCAACAAGATTTGGGGGTGGGGGTGGTAATAAGCTTTCACGAGTCAAAACTCCCTTTGTCAGATATGATGAAGGGAGTTTGGACTCTCGAAAGCTTATACCCTGAAAAATCATGTTGGTCTCTAAGGCGCGACTGGAGTCGAATTTAGCTGCTCTGCTGCAGCGCAACACAGCTACCCCCCTGAAACTGCTGTATCAACGGCGCTCTAAAGATAATCTCAGGGCCAGACCATGAAGCCTCAAAGGTAGACAGTATACTGTTGGGGTCCCCATCTTGTTGAGCCTGTGAGCGGTTTGGAAACTTTGAGAATGGAGAATGAGTGGAGCCACAAGATGGCTTCCATCCGGGGCAGAAGGTTGGACATCTAACATCCTTCTACAATGGGGACAGTGGTTTCCTGAACGGGTGCTCCTTGTGGATACAAAGGTGATGCCTTGCTAAGTTCTTCTGAAGCACCTTTCACTCCAGGGAGGAAACCAAGGGCTGTCTATTTACATCAAGGGGAGCAACAAATGAGTATTGGAAACCCATCAGTGAGCACTGCTTTGGGGGGCAGTGTACCACATGCACTGGGAGACAGGTAATGCATGACGGCAAAGGAGATTCACTCCACCGAGACCTCCATATCCATTCTGTGGTTCATACAGATCTCACCCTGTAGGGACAGCTTGATCATAAATGATGCCAGGAAGTTACCAGAAGACTCGGGACTTGACCGCTAGCAAGTCATTAGGGAATACAGAATGGATCTTGCGTCACCCTGATCCTTGGACTTTGTCAACGCACGCTCCCTTCATACCAGTATCGATCAGGCTGACACTGCTTGTCACATTTTTTTAAAAATGTGACGTTGGTCTTACCCACGTGGGGCTCTATATGCTAGGAACTGCATGGTAGAGTTGACTATGCATGCTGTGTTAACTTGCCAGAGATTGTACTAGAGTATTAATACCTGTATACAGGTGAAAGCAACTCGTTTAAACATGGCTGTGGACATATGGAACCCCTGAACAGGCAAAGGTGTGTTTTTTAACATATCCAGTGTCATGGTTAAACAAGGTTCTACTGCCAGAACACAGGGCAAATAGAGGGTTACTAAAGCAGTTGGCAGTAGCTCTGCCTCCTCTCTCCCTTCTGCTGTCCTGAAGACAGGGATGGAATTCCAGGAGTTCACTGCCACTGTCAGTATAACACAGATCTTGATCCATATCAATGGGGGGAAAGTCTCAGAATTGGAATTTTGCAAGCTTCAAGGAAAAGCCATATTTGATTACATTGTTTTAGCATTTCAGGAGCGGAGGCAACATGGTATAGCCCAATCTTGGAAGCTTAGCAGGGTCGGTACTTGGATAGGAGACCACCAAGGAAGACTCTGCAGAGGAAGACAATGGCAAACCACCTCTGCTTCTCACTCGTTTTGAAAGCCCTTTCTTAGGGTCACCGTGAGTTGGTTGCAACTTGACGGCACTTAAGTACATAATGTATTTAGCACTTCATAGGAATCTCCCAGTAACTTAAGGCAGAAGCACATAATGCATTTATGAATCTCTCTCCAGAAGAGAGTCTTTAGAAGAATGGGCAAAGCCCAAGCAATGCCGGTGGTTTAGAAAGCTTTCTCCGAAAGGGTCCTCCGGACAACCTTCAAGTCATCTCAATCAAGTTCTTTGCTTTGCAGATGTCTTATTTCCCCCCAACGAACATCTTGCAATAGAAACAGTTTGTTACTAGTGCTGCTGCTGTCTTTCATATTTTCCCCACCATCATATCCTCACAGTAAGAAAATTACGGTCAGGTCCTTCCATCTTCTGGAATGTAAAGGGTCTGTTCCTTCTCGCCTTCTGCTCTTCCATTCATTCGTACTCGTTTCGAAAACTCTGGAGAATGAAATGCATTGGCGGCGCAAAACGGGCTGCGAGTGTGTGCGTGTGTGTGTGTCTGGGGAGCCATAAAGCAAAAAAGTCAACGAGCAGGGACGCGAGAATAGATGTCAAGAAGGCTCTGTAGGCTCTGGGAGGGTGTTATCTGCACGCGCAAGACTCCACTGTCATGTTGGGATAGACTTTGAGTACCACGTTCTTGTTTTCGTCGAAGAATAAGATGCTGAGAGAGGACATCTTGTCCGGGACGCAGCACGGCTCGGGAATCCCAGAGACGACCCCCACAGCTCTCACGATGCTTTGGATGGTGGCGTGGTTGGATGGCTTCAAGGCCTGCAGAAGAGGAGAGGAAGGACAAAGATGAAACTGGGGCTAGTAGGCTCAGCAGTCTCTGTAGCTGCAGTGTAGGGACTGAGTATCAGGCTCCGACTGGAGAGGCTGAGGCTCATCTCCCCACTGTACTATGAAGCTACTGGGGTGCCCTTGGACCAGCTGCAGTCTCTCGGCCTAACCTGCCTCACAGAGATGTTGCGAGGCTAAATTAAAGGAAGGGAGACCACGTAGATCCTGAGCCCCTTGGGAGAACGGCGGAATAAAACTGTCACTTAGAGGTCTTGGGCTTTTCTGCATTCTCATTTTACTCGTCGTCAAGTTCCTGTTTCTTCGGGGTTTTTCCTGTTTTGCATGTGTTTTGCTCCCTCTAGTGGTCGATTCGACACCAAACATGTTTTTACCCCCAATTTTATTTCTCGCAGGGAAACTGGGAAAAACCCGTTTGATGTTGAATCAGCCACTAGAGGGAGCAAAACATATGCAGAACAGAACACACACACACCCTCGAAGAAACGGGAAAGCCCATAATGCAGTAATGCTTCCTTTAACACTGCTTCCTTATTGCGGTATTACACTATAGCTCTATAATGAAAAGCACTGGAGACTTCAGCTGGGACTTCAGAGGCGTTAGCAGGTTGCAGCAACAGAGCAAGGTATCATTATTGTACTATAGCAATCTGGCAATTTCCAATTTTTAAAAAGATGGGAAATGCTATCCACTGGCATATATGTATGGGGGGAAGGAAGAAACAGTGGCTATGGGGGGGATGAGGCCAATAAACTGGCATGTGGACGCTCCATTGCTATGCGTAGAATTGTCACCATGTGAAAGCAGCTTTGCTTTAGGTGTTGGCCAAGTATAAAGCATGAGCTGGAATTGGTGGAACTGCTAATCCTTCAGTCATTCAAGATGTATCTATCCCATTGCCTCCCACTGTTCCTCCAGAAAGCATGCAACTGACATGATAGATATGCTTCCGAAGCAATATTGTGAGTAATAATTACATTAACATAGTAATAATCAAATATAACAACAACAACAACAATTACATCATCATCAACAACAACAACAACTAATACATTCAAGCCCTGACCTGGATGGCAGAGGCTGGCCTGATCTCATCAGATCTCCAAAGCTAAGCAGGGTCGGTCCCAGTTAGTATTTGGATGGGAGACCACCAAGGAAGCCCAGGGTTGCTACTGAGAGGCAGGCCATGGCAAACCGCCTCTGAACGTATCATGCCTTGAAAGCCCTACGGGGTCACCATAAGTCAGGGGTGACTTGACGGCACTTTATACACATGATAAATTAAAACATGTTTTTAAAACGATTTGTTTACCCCAATCCACTTAGGGACCATACTTGTACACATGTAGGTGTAACAGTTGGGAGGGGAAATTGAATGTGCAAAGGGCCAGGACAGTGGACCCCAGTAAAGTGAGCAACACTGGAATCCTTCTTATCAGCCGTTTGGGGGCGGGGGATGGGATTAGTTGAACAGCCCTTCTTTGCCAAAGAGCTGATCAATGGTACTCCAGTGTAGTTTCTTTTTATGAGGCTACGTCCACTCTCCGTCGGTTCGGCACCAGTACCTTGCCAGATACAGCCGCCTCTTTAATTCAGCCCCAGGTTAGCCCTTTCTTTTTTAATTTCCACAAAAGATGCAGGTATTTTGGCCCCTCTGCAGATTTCTAAGCACCTTTGGCTTCGACAGAAGGCCACCGACAACAGATTACATTAAGAGATTCATGAAATATTTCTCCCCGCTCCGAAAAGGGACCAAAAGGAGAGCAGACTCTAGTCTGCCATAAACAATTTGCTGGGGAAAATGAAAGGGGTAATATGCATCTCAATTCATAAGGAGCGCTCTCTTTGACATCTGAAGTACTGAAAAGGGACAGCTCCTCCGACAGCGCAGTTATTTGAGGCAATCAATCTTATGGAACAAGAACCAAAGTGTACTGCTTGGGTTTCCTCGGAAACTTTTTCTAGAGTTCCAAGAATTGTAAAGCAGGCATAAGACAAAGCTGGAATAGAGATGAAGAATGGTTCCTGCAGACCACTTTTCCCTCTCTCTCTCCGGGCATACCACTGAAACTGGGACAAATAACGGGTGTTGTATTATCACCAGACAGCCAAAGGAGTTTTCGAAGGCCCTTTGCCTCCGACTGAATGCAGCCAACGCAAGATTACATTAGGGATTCATGAGATATCCATTGTGTCTTACAACCTGCAAGGGACGGGAGGCAGGAGAGCTGTATGGGATCTATTATATTGGAAGGCTGAGCGTCTAAGAAGTCAATTAGATTTCCCTAATGAGGTTGCAAGCTTGCCCCCCCCCCGCTTCTTTTGTTTCACACACACACAACCTCAGCAGAGATGTTTTCCGGCCTGCTGTACAGTGCCACTCCTCAGGGGCAGACGCAGCGACTTATTCCGTACATGTTAGGCTCACATAGATGAGATTTTAAATGTAACATCTTTGGGGGTTTTTTTTCCTTGGAAGCACTGTCTGAGAGGGATGTTTCACAGTGCCATCCTAAGCAGAGTTAAGTCAACGGGTGTAGAAGGGTGTAACTCTGCCTAGGATGGCACTGTGAATACAAGTAAATAAGAAGAGCCCTGCTGGATCAGGCCAGTGGTCCGTCTAGTCCAGCATTCTGTCTCACACAGAGGCCAACCAGTTCCTCTGGATAGCCAAAAAGACAGGGCACAGAGCCCGAGGCCTTCCCCTCATGTTGCCTCCTGGCTCTGGTACTCAGAGGCTTAGTGTGGAGGTTCCCCTCAGTCACCATGGCTAATAGCCATTGATAGACTTGTCCTCCGTGAATCTATCTAACCTCCTTTTAACGCTGTTTATTCCTGTGTCCATCACTACTTCCTCTGGCAGCAAATCCCACATTTTAATCGCTCTCTCTCTGTAAAGAAGTATTTCCTTTTGTCTGTCCTGCTCATCTCTTTGAACCATTTCTATACGTAGAAGGGCTGTGTGTGTTTGAATGGAGGCTAACAACAGTGCCCTCCCAAAGTAACTCCCCGCATGAGAAAAAATAGCATACCAGGGAGAATGCCTGTAAGCTCTTACCTGATGTGCTAATTTTCCACATGCAGATTTCATGAGTATTGAATAGGGTTGCCAAGTCGATCTTCTACCAGAGCGGGGGGCTCCCGGCCAGTGTCTGGTGTGCGCACGCACAAAGCGTGCATGCGCCGCATGCACGTCACCTGGAAGTGACGTGACGATGGCAGCATGCTGGGGTCGGGGCCATCCATAACCATCCTAGGGAAAACCATAGAGTTTTCCCTTGGATGACCGTGGCCCCGCCCCCAGCGTGCCTGGCATCATCAAGTCACTTCCGGGTGACGTGCACGTCGGGGTGGGATTCCCCCCGGGGCCCGATCTGCCGGCGGTGGGGACCTGGCCTCTGGGGCGGGGGTTTCCGCACGCCCCCCGGGGGGGACTTGGCAAGCCTACTTTTCCCCCACTTGGACCTGAAAAAGGCTCTTTATATTTGAATACCCTCAGTAATGACGCCTAAAGGAAATGGTTCATATTTGTCTGTCATTTAAGATCTTCAAAGGCACAGAGTCTTGCTTTTTTTATCTGCTGCTGCCCAGATATCCTAAACGATGTTATTAATTCCCAAAGTGTCTCCTTTCTGATTGTATCTGAAGTGTGACTTTGAATCCCGCCTGATAAATTTATTCGATCCCTTGTCAAAACAAAAAGGCAACGGCTAAACATTTCCATAAATCACCTCACATGCACAGAAGCCAGGGAAATGTTTCAGAGAACCCACAGGAGGATTCCCAGCTCTGCCTTCTAATTGCAGAGTGAGATGTCGGAAGCCACTGCGATGGGCACTGTCTGAGAGGGATGTTTCACAGTGCCATACTAAGCAGAGTTAAGTCAACAGGTGTAGAGGGGTGTAACTCCGCCTAGGATGGCACTGTGAATACAAGTAAATAAGAAAAGCCCTGCTGGATCAGGCCAGTGGTCCGTCTAGTCCAGCATCCTGTCTCACACAGAGGCCAACCAGTTCCTCTGGATAGCAAAAAAACAGGGCGCAGAGCCCGAGGCCTTCCCCTCATGTTGCCTCCTGGCTCTGGTACTCAGAGGCTTAGTGTGGAGGTTCCCCTCAGTCACCATGGCTAATAGCCATTGATAGACTTGTCCTCCGTGAATCTATCTAACCTCCTTTTAACGCTGTTTATTCCTGTGTCCATCACTACTTCCTCTGGCAGCAAATCCCAGATTTTAATCTCTCTCTCTCTGTAAAGAAGTATTTCCTTTTGTCTGTCCTGCTCATCTCTTTGAACCATTTCCATAGGGCTGTGTGTGTTTGAATGCCCTCCCAAAGTAACTCCCCGCATGAGAAAAAACAGCATACCAGGGAGAATGCCTGTAAGCTCTTACCTGATGTGCTAATTTTCCACAGGCAGATTTCATGAGTATTGAATAGGGTTGCCAAATCGATCTTCTACCGGAGTGGGGGGCTCCCAGCTGGTGTCTGGTGTGGGCGCGCACAAAGTGCGCACTCGCTGCATGCACGTCACCCGGAAGTGATGTGACGATGGAAGGCACGCTGGGGGTGGGGCCATGGCCATATGAGGGAAAACCATAGAGTTTTCCCTCAGATTGCCGTGGCCCCGCCCCCAGCGTGCCTGGTGTGGTTGCGTCACTTCCGGGTGACGTGCACGTCGGGGTGGAGTTCCCCCGGGGGCCTGATCCGGTGGCGACGGGGAATGGGCCTCTGGGGCGGGGGTTTCCCCGCCCCCCAGGGGGACTTGGGAAGCCTAGTATTGAAACAGTGGGGTCCACCATCTTCTAGAATTTCATCTCTGGGGAACTCTGTAAGCTGCTTTCTTTTCATCATCATTATCAGGTAAGACACTAATTTATACATGAGATCTCTTCCTATTTACTTAATTATTAATGCTGCTACTTAGTTGGGATCAAACCAGATGATGTGAAGCTGGAAGATTTGTCGCTGGATCTTCCCAGCAGTTTTTAAAGGTTCACTAAAGCTGAGAAACTGATTCTTATCCGGGCTACAATGTGTGTGTGGAAAGAGGGAGGGATCCTGGCTGTTCTCCAGGATCTTCTGGTGTGCGCGCCAAGCACATGTGCCACAATGACATCACCCAGAAGTGACATCATCACATTGGGCATGTCATGCAGGGGACACTCTAGCATTTGCTCAAAAACTCTATGGTCACCACAGAGTTTTTAGCCAAATGCTAGAGCGCCCCTGTGTGATGTGCTCGACAAGTTGGGTACGATGGGGCTCTTTGGGGTGGGGCTCCCCCCACTGGCCAGCGGCAGTTTGGAACCCCTGAAAGCGGGGGGAACCCCGATCCCCATTAGGGAGGTGGCAACCCTAATTGTTATGCACAGGAAGACTCTGTGCAGAACCTGCTCTGTGTTGGAAAACTGGTAAAAATAGTTAAATATTCAGAGTTTGCAATGGATCTTTGTTCACTGGAGAGGAGGCATTTTCTTTCTATGTAAAAATCTTTATTTCTAAAGGGAAGGGTACACAGGAAATCTACAAAACAACAAACACTTAAGACTACATCTTTACACTTTGACCACACGGTCTACAACAATGGAGATCCTGCTTTCTTCGTGACCCTTAGAAGGAAATCACCTGAATGCATTAACCAATATTTGTTAGTAAACAGGCTCCAGTTTCCCAGGCTTTCTTCCCATCGACTTTCTGCCAGGTTCCCTTCCAGGTCAGTCTAAACAATAGCACACAAGGTAAGCACACTAACCCTATAATGACTGAATTTAGACCTGGCAACACATATATTTCCAACACTCTGGTCCCAGAGACACAGCCACAGGCTCTCCTCTTCCTTGTCTGGATAATAGGGATAACAGCTAGGGTTGCCAGCTTCCAGGTGGGGCCTGGAGATCTCCAAAATTACAACTATCATCCAGGGGTCGTTTCGTAGAAAAAGAGCTAGGGGAACTCATTAGCATAACTCATTAGCATATGCCACACACCCTGATATCAGGGGCCCGGCAGTGGACCTGCAAGGCCGGCGGGAGTGCGAGGAAGCCCCGACAAGGCCCTCCCTGGCCCCAGGCAGGCAGGGGTGGGGAGAGGCGGGGAGGAAGCAACTTACCCTCCCTCTTTTCCTGCCTCCTCCTGGCTGAATGAGGGCCGGAAGCGGGGCGGCCGGAAGCGGGGGGCGGGGCTTCGTCATGTGCCCCGCCCCCCGCACCTCACCCGGGGGAACTGCGATCCCCCCCGAATCGACCTCTGCTATCATCTCTATTATCTGCAGATGACAGAGATCCGTTCCCCTGCAAAAAGAGAGGCTGCTCTGGCGAGGGGACTCTGTGGTATCATACCCTGCTGAGGGCCATCCTCTCTCCAAACCTGCCGTCCCCAGGCTCTGCCTCCCCCCATTCCCCCATGAATTTCCCAGCTCAGAGTTGGCAACTCTAGAAAGGCCAGATTTCAAAAGCTACTCAGTTCAATTCAAACGTAGACATTTCGGTTTCATCTCTCCTTGGTAAGAAGCCAACCCAATTTTTCTTTCCTCGTGCCCCATTATCCCCCATAAAAAGAATGCATTTCCACATGTTATATGGATAGGGTTGCCAGGTCTGGGTTGGAAAAGACCTGGAGACTTTGGGGGTGGATCCGGGAGAGGGTGGGATTTGGGGAGGGGAGGGGAACTCAGCATGGTCCAATGCCATAGAGCCCACCCTTCCAAGCAGCCATTTCCTCCAGGGGAGCTGATCTCTGTCAGCTGGAGATCAGTTGTAAAAGCAGGAGATCCCCAGGCCCCACCTGGAGGCTGGCAACCCTATATATGGATCTCAGCCATGTACAGATGATGTCACATGTCGTATGACATATGAATGCTGTGAAACCCTCCCTGGTGAAAGCAGTGAAAATAAGGAGAAACAACAACCACAGCAACGTAGGAAATTAAAAAAAACAGTTTTCCTTCCTTCCCTCCTTTCGGCAACTTCTCCCTGGGACACGTCCGGTTGAAAGCCAGATGCACAGTGGCTGACACCAGGGTGAGTGATGGGAGCACTGAGTCTCCAGTCTTTGCCACTGGGCCTGTCCCCAGCGAGTCCTCTTTCATCAGTGGACATGACAGAAGAGCGGGATGGTACCCTTTCAAGCACTGTCACATCTACGTCCACCCCTGCTACCCCCATGGCCTTGCTTTACAGAAACCAAGGCTTGGAAGGCTCAGCCGTAGCATAGCAACCTCCGTGATGGCCACTGAGAGCTCTGCAAGCATTGTTTACTTAAAGCTACAAGCACTTGTTTCCATTATTTTGGGGCGGGGTTAATCCTGCAATTTTAAAAAAAATATTTCAGATTGTTCTGCAACTTTGGGGTTTCATCAGGTCTGTAGAAACATGGCAACCCTAACCTGTCCACAACTCCATTTCGTAAAATTTATTAATCCGCACTCTATGTCCTGGTTTGGAACTAGACATATGATATACATCTGTCAGGAGGGAACCATCTCATGCACCTGATGAAGTGGGCTCTAATCCATGAAAGCTTAAACTAGAATTTAAAAAATGTGCCCGTCTTTAAAGTGCAAGGTTCTGTTCCTGACACTGGTTGCATGAACAGTAACGCAAGACAAGTGAGTGAAGTGCAAGATCCCTGTTTATTTTGACATCTTTACTGTCATTCTCTGAAGGGACCTGAAAATGCTACCATTGAGCTACACGACTCGAAAGAGCCTCTTATCCTATTTAAACCAAGCTGCCTGCTCGAGTCGGAATATATGGGCACACATTCATTATATTTGGTGGTGCAGGACAGTCATCAGAGAACAGCTACAGGGCGGGGGGGGAGATTTCTTTCTGGGTGGGAAAGAAGATATATGTTAGCTTTCCAGCTAAAGCAGCTTTTCAGGAGGGGGGAGGAAGGGAGGGGGCTAAGCATTGGAATGTGGTCCCCCCCCCCACCTGCCCTGCTTTTTCTGTACATCTGAATTAGCTCGATGTTACAGCCTGGCCTCAGAGACAAGAGCGACTGAGCTAGCAGAAAACAAAACCGTTAAGGCACAGAGTATCTGAAAACGCAGGCCGCCTCTCCACCCGAGGGAAGATTAATGGAAACCAAATAAGGAAGGGGGGGGGGAGTCAGGATGGCACAAGGGAGAGTCAGACGGTAAGGAAGGAATGGAGGTGAGGTGAGGTGAGGTGAGCAGGTTCTTGAAGGGCTTTCTGGACTTTATTCAGAATCTTTGATCCTTTCAGAAAGTGAAAGGCATTTTGGAGAAAGAGAGTGATTTTTTTAAAAAAACCCGAGAACGTCGTCCCTCCACCACCACACACAATGCCCCACAAACACAAATAATCTCTGAACTGTGTTTGCCAGGACATGCCAAGAGGCTCTGAGAGGTGTGGGGAGAAGCACACTGTTGTCACACTGTTGTCCATCACTTCTGGTGGAAACTGGAAGTGACGTCATTACGTTGCTGGGGATTGCACTAGGCTTTTTAGAGGCTATCACAAATTAGATGCTAAGCCGAGGGGCTCACAAGGAATTGAATGGGGAAGACAGGTGGCACCTGGCAATTTCCTGGTATTACAATTGATTTCCAGATGATCAAGATCAGCTCCCCCGGAGAAAAACGGCCTCTATGGCATTGGACCATGCTGAGTCCCCTCCCCTCCCCCAAACCCATCCTCTTTAGGCTCCACCCCCTAAATCTCCAGGAGTTTCCCAACCCAGAGCTGACAGCCCTACCCACAAGACACACAACCCAGAACTCCCTCTCGAGGGCTCTATCGGCACAATCCTAAGCAGGTCTACTCAGGATCCTACTGAAGTTACTCAGTGGGGCTAACTCCCAGGCAGGGCTACCAGCTGTGGGTGGGAAAATACCTGGAGATTTTGGGGGTGGAGCCTGGGGAGGGTGGGGTTTGGGAAGGGGAGGGACCTCAGCAGGGCACAATACCATAGAGTCCACAGCCCAGAGCAGCCATTTTCTCCAGGGGAACTGATCTGGGTCATCCGGAGATCCATTGTAACAGCGGAAGATCTCTAGGCCTCACCGGGGGGTTGGCAACCTAACTCCCAGGGAAGAAGAAGAAGAAGAAGAAGAAGAAGAAGAAGAAGAAGAAGAAGAAGAAGAAGAAGAAGAAGAAGAGGAGG
>NW_015169243.1:108822-114123 GCF_001447785.1 Gekko japonicus | reverse complement strand
CCCCCAAATTAAATGACACTCTCTTTCTCTCAACATTTTTTTTGCCTCACAGAGCAGATCCAGGGGTGCCGCTAAGCCTGCCGCTTGCCTTTTGGCTCAATTTCAGAGTCATTTTTCTGCTCACCAGGCAAGTCCCACGAGAGACTTTCCCTTCTTTGCGGATGGCCTGAGTTTGCAGCTCTCATGACTGGAGCATGCCATTCAATTTCCTATTTGACAAATTGCTATTTGTCAGAGTACGGACAATTGGAAGCACACATAAACAGAGCACACTAGGAAAATTATAATGCCAATCTACGCCAGGCAAATTTAACTGGGGCAGATGTTCCGTAGCTGGGGCACCAATACAGGCAAGCGTCAAACAGGGGCCCTCGTCTGCCATGGGTTTTGCATGTTCTATCCCCACCGCCTGTAACCACACCGTTTAGATTCTGACAAGTTGTACTACAGAGAAGCGTCAAACTCTACTGAATATCTATTGTAACAAGGTGCAAGGTGCAAACTGCTTCCCGTGTTGGTTAAAATGACTTCTACTTAATGTATTTATTTATTGTCAATGCTAAATTAAAATTATTTATTTATTTATTTGATTTATGACCCACCCTCCCCCATGCAACAAGGCTCAGGGCGGGGTACAACATTTGCCATATACAAATTTAAATATGAAATCTAGTTAAACCAATTAAAGCACAAACAATTCAGCAAGAACTTGCAGGTGACGTATAGGTATACAGCTTAACATCCTTTCCTGGTGGGAAGAAGAAGAAGAAGAGATTGGATTTATATCCCGCCCTTCACTTGGAGTCTCAGAGCGGCTTACAAACTCCTTTCCCTTCCCCTCCCCACAACAGACACCCTGTGAGGTGGGAGGGGCTGAGAGAACTCTGACACAAACTGCTCTTTTTCAAGGACAGCTGTGCCAGAGCTTGTGACTGACCCAAGGTCACATCAGCAGGTGCAAGCGGAGGAGTGGGGAATCAAACCCGGTTCTCCCAGATTAGAGTCTGCACACTTAACCACTACACCAAACTAAGATGGTCTTAGTTTGATACATCCTCATCTCTCAACAAAACAAATCACTGCCAAGAGACTGTTGTTGAGAGTAAGTTTGTTCAAGAGTCTGACAGCGGTGGACCTGCAAGGCCAGCGGGAGTGCAAGGAAGCCCCGTGAAGGCCCTCCCTGGCCCCAGGCAGGCAGGGGTGGGGAGAGGCAGGGAGGAAGCAACTTACCCTCCCTCTTCTCCTGTCTCCTCCTGGCTGAATGAGGGCCAGAAGTGGGGCGGCCGGAAGCAGGGGGGGGCTTCGTCATGTGCCCCGCCCCCCGTACCTCACCAGGGGGAACTGTGATCCCCCGCGATCCCCCCCAAAATGACCTCTGGTCAATCCCATTAAACAATCTGGCCGCCATTTTCTTGTCCATCTGAAACTGCCACTCACTTGGGTGCCCTCTCCCTCTGGGTGACAGCAACTGATGCTCCGTTGCCACCTGCTCACATTCCTGACAGCGACCAATCAGCAACAAGAATGGAAAGCAGGAGCCGCTGCCTCCAATTGGATGAGAAGGAAATGGCCACAGGGATGTTTCTCTTATTTATTATTTGAAAACTTCCTTGTTTCATCTGTTTTATGCGGCTGGTGTTCGTAATGTATTTGCTTCTTTTTATGGCATTTTTATGCCATCAAGATGACATTTTTACTTAAAGCACAAAGAAGTCAATTTAAATGAAAATATTACTACTGAATTTCAACAGTAATATTACTATTAGACATCATTCATATGGCTACGGGAAATGTTCTTGTAGAAGCTCCAGAGGAGAACCATAGCAGAAACTGGCTCCTTTCAAATTGAAAGTCTAAGTTTATAACATTTTTGTCTTGCTACTCTGCCCGGTACCATAACCAGGGATGAATGAATAATGATGATAGAAATTATAGATGAGCATATGAAGCTGCCTTATACTGAATCAGACCCCTTGGTCTATCAAGATCAGCACTGTCTACTCAGCTTGGCGGCAACTCTCCCGAGTCTCAGACTGAGGTATTCCACAAGCCCTACGGCCTGGCTTTTTCAACTGGAGATGCCGGGCACTGAACCTGGAACCTTCTGCATGCCAAGCGCATGCTCCACCACCAAGCGACAGGCCCTCCCACAAGTAATGTAATGAGCTGGCATTTACTAAGCCCACAATAGCTTGCAGGCTCTCATGTAGGAGAAACGAAGGAGAGGGCGAACCCTGAAATATGAGTTGGAGCAGCTGCAAGGAATTCATTGTCAACAGGTTGTCAGGGTCAGCAGTTTCGTGATGTGGACCCTCACCAAGGGAGCCCGGCTCTCTTAGTCATAGGCACAGAAAACAGCTTTCTGGCACTGCCTGCTGGATACCATATCTATTTGCAAAGGAAGAATTTCCTTGAACATCTGGAAGACCCACAAAGCCTGAACTCGAAAGCCAGCAAATCTCTCCAAAGTTGTTCCTCCCCCCCCTTTACAGCTGTTTCTTCTTTCTCCTTTGTCGGACTTCAAATGTTTCGTGCCTTGTAGGATTAGCGCTAGAGTTCCAGCGTCAGCACGAAGCAGAGCTGAACAAGCTAATGGTCTGCTCAAGAAAAAAAAAATTATCCCCCAAACTGTTAAACTGGCTTCTTCGTTCTGTTATTAGCTCCCCCTCACCTTCTGCAAGCAGCAAGAAGCTCCAGGGGCAACACTAAATGAGAGGAGGAGGAGGAGGAGATGGAGGAGGAGGAGGAGGAGATTGGATTTATACCCCCGAAGGAGTCTCAGAGCGGCTTACAATCTCCTTTCCCTTCCCCTCCCCACAACAGACACCCTGTGAGGTGGGTGGGGCTGAGAGAGCTCTTTCGAGAACTGCTCATGAGAGAACTTATGACTGACCCAAGGTCACACCAGCAGCTGCATGTGGAGAAGCGGGGAATCAAACACATTTCTCCCAGATTAGAGTTCACACCCCTAACCACTACGCCAAGCAGACCCCTAAAACCAGGACCCATCTCTCTTGAGGGAGCCACTCAAGAAGCCCCCTCCCAACGCCTGTCAAGTCCATCTCCTGCCCCCCAGCAGGGGCTGGCAACCCAGTGACATACCCCCCCCCAGCTGTAACACCTGGCAAGCCAAGTGAAACCCTTTTTCATTTCAGAAAGTTTTGGGGACTCTGATGTTGCTGCCACCGCTTTAATCTGCTCTGTTTTGTGGTTTTCCTATTGTAAGTGGCCCTCGGAGGCCTTAAGCAAGATCAAATGGTAAGATAAAAATAAGTATAGAGATATTTTTTTTAAAGCTTAAAAAGCCCTTTGCTGTCAGAAGGCCACAAGGCACTGAATCTTCATAAAAGAAAGAGTTCCTTTTCCCAGAACATAACTCACAGTAAACAATTAGCATGGTTGCTATGTGTGTTTTTACTGTCCTGCTCTTCTGTCTAAAAGCAACACAGAGAAAATCAGCTGGCAAAGCCTTTCCTGGCAAGGTGGTAAAACCGTCATTTGCCTCTATTTCTACGTGGCATGATGAAAATGCTGAAAACGACAGGGGTTACCAACCTCCAGGTGGGGCCTGGAGAGCCCCTGGAAATATAACTGATCTCCAGAGGACAGAGATCAGTTCTCCTGGATAAAATGTCTGCTTTGGGGGGGGCCGGGGCGGCGTTGAACTCTATGGCATTATACCCTACAGAAGTCCCTCGCCTCCCCAAGTTCCACCCCCAAATCTCCAACTTTAGAAATGACGAATGTAGGCAGTATTGTAAAACTTAAGGAGCAATTTTTGTGCATTCCTATGCAACTAGGAACCAAGCTGATGGATTTGTTTCAAAATATCATATTTTATATATAACAAATGTTTACGTATCCGCATGATCATATATTATTGTTCCTTGGCTGCAGTGAGCCTCCAGAGGACACTTCCTAAATCAAATTTCAAATCCTTGTAAATTGACTAGGTGGGAATTTGCAAGTGCTGACACAGGCTTCACCCAGACTGGGGCTTAAGCAATGGCTATAATGTTCAGTTGTTAGTGTTGTAACACTTTACTTTTTACAATTTTAAGCAGAGTTGTACTCATCAAAGTCCACAGAGTTCACGGGGCTTCGTAGAATCATAGAAGCACAGAGCTGGAAGGAGCCTCCAGGGCAGCGTTCCCTCTAAGCTGTGGCGTCTTGTGAGCAAAAATTCCGTTCCAAGATATACCTTATCCAGAACAATACTTCTTTCTCACAGTCCTTGGATGGCAGACCTTTCCTCACTTTTAGACAACAGTCAGGTGGTGCTGGGATGCCAAACTGTCCAGCTCTTTAGGATACTTTCCAGTTTATTCAATCTATGTGGACAGGATTCTCATAGAATCATAAAGTTGTAAGGGTGCTCCAGGGTCCTCTAGTCCAACACCCTGCACAATGCAGGAAATTCACAAATACCCCCCCACTCACCCCCAAGTGACCGCTTTTCCACGCCCAGAAGATGACAAAAGAACCCATCCAAGATCTCCAGCCAAACTGGCCGGGAGAAAAAATGGCTTCCTGACCCCCAAAGTGGCGATCAGCCTTTCCCTGGGCGTGTAAGAAAGGGCCACGGGAACTAAGCACTGACGCAAGCCTTCCTGCCCTCTCTTTCCACAGAATCAGCTTCAGAGGCTGTAACTCCGTTTAGGCTTGCACAGAATGCCAGAAGCTGCAGTTCTCCAGCTTTTTGAAAAGTAAGTCTCTAGCCCCTTTCCTAGCGTTGCCCTGCCAGGCCTGTGCTTGGCAATCCTGAGAGCATTGTAGGGGGTGGGGCATGGCAAGAAACATCATGTGCTGCAGTGACATCACTTCCGGATGAAATGATGTCACTGCAAGACGCAACAGAGACTGGGGCCATTCTTAGATCACTACAGATGCAGGTCCTGCAAGTGATGTTGCTGCATCTGCAACGTGTTTCCTCTGCTGTCGCGAGAGGGGGCTGAGTGAGAGAAAGCCAACGGGGGTGATTGCCTGCTACAGCAGGCAACTGGCAAGCCGACCTCTTTCCTTGACGAAAACGAAAGAGGCTAGAGATGGACTTCCTGGACAAATGAAAGCTGCAGATTCAAAGAATGTGCTTTTTATGTTTTAATGTTTTATGATGACAAGTGGCCTTGTACGCTGCCCTGAGCCTGCTTCGGCAGGGAGGGCGGGGTATACACTAAATAATAAATAAATAATAAAGAACCTGCTACACGTATTGTTATAACATTATGGTGATCCCTGGCCCAAAGGACCTCCGCCTAAGCCTTGGCCAGGGCCAGGGCTGTCTCCTCCCTGGCCCCCGCT
>NW_015169243.1:98813-108773 GCF_001447785.1 Gekko japonicus | reverse complement strand
TCCACAGGGCCTGAAAGATGGAGCTGTTCCACCAGGCCTTTGGCTAAGGCAGTGGGTGTCCACATATGCCCCCCCGAGGTTGCAATCTTCCACTTACTGGTAACTGGCTAGTTACATCTATGGGCCGGATTCTCCCTACAGCAAGCATGACTCCTGTTTTTCTATGTTTTATAATCTGTTTTAAATTTTATTGTATGTATTACATTGTTGTAATCCGCCCTGCGCCCGTTTACGGGATTGGCGGGATATAAATGCGAATGAATAAATAAATAAAGTATGTTGGAGTCAGCGACTCAGCATGCCCAGACGTTAGGGGGCGCTACATTCCTCTAAGTGTGTATAAGTGTTATCTCCTTGAATGAGATGCCTCTCTTTGTCATAACCCGGGAGTTGCCCTCTGACCCTCTCCCTTTCTCTCTTCGGGCGTTGTTCTTCCCGTTCTTTGCATGGCTTGTCATGGAGTCCACGTCTCTGCAGGTCTCTGCTGTCAAAACAATGCCCTCGTGCTTCCATACACATGATGCCGGATTATCTGGCCATTTTTGACAGGGAAAGTACTTGTCAGGTTGGACTCCTCTCCCTCTCCTTTCGACAGCAACCTGAATGTGAACTGAATCTATTTGAATAAATGTAAGTTTTACTTTTACAATATACCACTTGGGAGATTTATTTTCTGCACACGATATCACACTTCTATGACTGGGCACACTCTGCTATATTAACCCAATATCCCAATAATATTGATGGAACAATATTCTATTTTTGACCTTGGGTTAGGAGATGACTGCTGCAGCTAGGGAGACTGGGTCAGGGAAACAGAAGGAAAAACCCCATTGCTGCTGTGGCTCCACCATCAATAAGGAAACCACATGTGGGAACCCACTAGAGAAAACTTTCTCCCAGCTCTCAACCTGAACTGCAGGATGTGAGAAGAGAGATAAAACAGGGCACTCGTGTACTGAAAACATGGCTTACATATGAATAGCTGACCCCGACTCATTAGCCACTACGGTAGGGTTGCCAGGTCAATTTACCTGGCCAGCGGGGGTCTCCCGACATCCTTCCGGGAGACCGGAAGTGATGTTGGGCATTTTCAGGCCTACTTTCAGTTTCAAGTGTACAGGCCTATTTCTGGCTGGGGGTGACACTCTGGTTTTTGGGCAAAACTCTACGGTAAATTTGGCTTCAAACCATAGAGTTTTGCCCAAAAACCAGAGCGTCACATCCCCCCCAATGGAAGTAGGCCCAAAACTGGAAGTAGGCCTGAAAAGGTCAGTTGGGGGTGGGATTTCCCCCCGCCAGTCAGCTGGCTGGAGGACAGACAAGAGTTTACGAAAGTGGGGGTTCCCCTGCTCCCACAAGGTGGCTGGCAACCCTACACTATGGCTGCAGTCACACTTAACCATAAATGATGGAATGAGCCTAGGACGTTCTCAGTCTACTGTGCTCCACACACACACACACACAAACACACCACGTACAGCTCGAAAACTGAAGAATTCCTGATTTGCAAGAAACCATTATTTGATATTGGGTCCGGAGGGCTTCCGGGCTTGTTCCCATAATTACAAATCATGTTTTTTTCTTGCCGTCTGAATGTAGCCATTTTAAATGATTACTCGGCTGCTATTGCTTTTTCTGATCTGGCCCTTATCTTAGTACGGTTCTGGAAATGCGCACTTTGCAACTGTTTGCTTATTTTAAAAGAGTGGTTTCTGATGTGATAAGAACAAGAGTGTCTGCAGCTTTATTCCTGAAAGTTAATTAATGCAAAATATGCTTCAAAAACACTGTCCCACCTTAACTCTGGCCCCTTAGGTGCTTGTGAATAACAATGGCAGAATTAAGATCTTAATGGCCACGCAAAAGCCGAGACCTTTCGCTTTTGACAAGCACGGTATGTTTGCAGACGAGCTCGTGAAGTGAGTCATACCTAGCCTGACAAGAGAAGGTGATGTTGGCGATTATTAATTTTAGGATTAGCTGAACTTTTGAATGTCAAGGTGTAATGGTAGTTTTAATAACATGGCTGAGCACAAACAAATTGGCTTGCTTTCTGTTCTTGCAAACTCTTGCTCTGAGTGGGAAGGATGATTAGTGTAGTCCAAGAAGCTTAGCATTGGAGGTAGTTGAATCGAGACTTGCAATCCTCAGGCCTGATAAAAATTATACTGTTTACCACAGGGAATGTCTGTATTTTTATGTTACTTTTTTTCCTTCATTTGTAAGGGCTGCCAGGTGCTTCTGCCATGTTGAATTGTTAGCTTGCCGCTTCAGAACCCCACCTAAAGAATTCCATGATGATTTCATGTAGGGATAAGAACATAAGAGAAGCCAATGTTGGATCAGGCCAATGGCCCATCTAGTCCAACACTCTGTCACACAGTGGACAAAAATACTAGGAGGTCCAGGAGTGAAGCCAGGACACTAGAAGGCCTCCTACTGTTACCCCCCCTCCCAAGCACCAAGAATACAGAGCATCCCTTGCCCCAGACAGAGTGTTCTGTCTATAGAACATAAGAGAAGCCAATGTTGGATCAGGCCAATGGCCCATCCAGTCCAACACTCTGTGTCACACAGTGGACAAAAATACCAGGTGCCATCAGGAGGTCCAGCAGTGAAGCCAGGACACCAGAAGATCTCCTACTGTTACCCCACCCCCAAGCACCAAGAATACAGAGCATCCCTTGCCCCAGACAGAGTGTTCTGTCTATAGAACATAAGAGAAGCCAATGTTGGATCAGGCCAATGGCCCATCCAGTCCAACACTCTGTGTCACACAGTGGACAAAAATACCAGGTGCCATCAGGAAGTCTAGCAGTGGGGCCAGACCCCCGGAAGTGGTCCAAAACATCCCTGCCCACCCCGGAATGCCCCCAAAGGTCCCCGCCGGTCAGGTAACAGGACCTGGCAACCCCAATTTCACGTCATTTTTAGCCCATAACATTCTGAATATTTAGCTTATGCTCAAGGAAACGAGGCTTTTAGTATCTGCTGGCCAGTCAGTTGTGATTCCAAACTGTCTATAGGAATGGAGCCTATCTAGCCATCTATATGTCTATGGTTCTCCTTAAAAGTACTGGCTTCAATACAGCTTCTACAGTTTCCTCTAGAAAGGTACCAATGAATCACGGGATCTGAAGCCTCTGGGGCATGGGGTGGGGGAAACACACCGCAGTGAACAAAAGTTTCTAAAAAAAACCTTTACGGAGTGCAGCCCATATTATTGTTTGAAATGGTATACCCACGGCAAGTACTCAAGCCAGAAATCATGTTCAGGGTTGCCCTCCTCCAAGTGGGGCCCGGAGATCTCCTTCTACTACCCAACTCCAGACAATGGTGATCAGATCTCCTGGAGAAAATGGCTGCTTTGGAGGGTGGACTCTATGGCACTATACCTTGCCGAGGTCCTTCCTCTCCCCAAACTCCACCTTCCCAAGGCTCCACCCCCAAATCTCCAGGAATTTCCCAATCCAGAGGTGGCAACCGTAATCACGTCAGTCAGCAACCAAGAACTTGTTCAGTTGTTTTGTTTAGACCAAGCCTGAATCTGGGTAAGTGTAGTAGGGTTGCCAAGTCTGATCGACTTACCGGCAGGGGAGCATCGCCAAGCTCCGGGAGCTCTCCTCCGACGCGCACGAGAAGCGTGCGTGCGCCGCCAGCACGTCCCGAAAGTGACGTACAGGACTCCATGGCTTAGAGGGAACATTGAGATTCCAGAGGTGGCAACCGTAATCACGTCAGTCAGCAACCAAGATCTTGTTAAGTTGTATTGTTTAGACCAAGCCTGAATCTGGTTAAGTGTAGTGAGTGGAAGGACTGGTAAAAGTCTGTGATGTAATGGTATGCAGCAGACACCAACAGAACTGGTAGTGAAGCCAGTATTATATAGCCTTTCCCCCCCCTTTTTTTTGGGGGGGGGGATTTCATTTTTTATGGTCATCGGTTTCAGTTTGCCTGGGTTCTGTTGCTCTGTTGACCATTCTTGCTTTTCCACACAGTTGCCGTTAGACACCATTTATATGCAGCCTGTTAAAAAGTAACACTGAAAATGCATTAACTTTAATAGGGAAAATTTGGCACAAGGAAAGAGAAAAACGGGTGGAAGGAAAATAAGACTCCTGCAGGTTCGTTTTAACTGTTATTTTTTTAAAAATTGTTTCAATGGTTAAACGTTTCTAAAACTTGCTGCCTCGTGGACCTTGACTGGACGGAAAGGCGGCATGAAAATGTTTTAAATAGATATATCTAATTCTGAGAAGGGAGACACAAAACAGAAGGGGGGGGGATAATTCGACTCGAATTAGGAAACTTGCAAAATTCAGTCTCGTCCCCAGTTGCAATGGACAGTGATGACATGAAATGCACAATGGGCAAGTGGAAGTTCTCGTCAGAAGTTCTGATGGACTTAGGAAATTCTTGAAGATTTTTGGGGTGGAGCCAGGGAAGGGCAGGGTTAGTGGAGGAGAAGGACCTTAGTGAGTTATAACGCCTTAGGATCAATGTTCCCTCTAAATTGTGGAATCTAGTGAGCAAAAATTCTATTTTGCGAGCTACGAGCAGTAAAGTTGTGAGCAAGCGATTTGGCCACTGCATAAATCAGTTTGCTCTGGAGCCGTCCTTCCTGAGCTGAGACACAAATGTGTGAGCTGGAGGCTGAAAAACTGTGAGCTAGCTCACACTAACTCAGCTTAGAGGGAACACTGCTTAGGAGCCCACCCCCCAAAGAAGCCATTTTCTCCAAGGGAACTGATCTCCATCATCTGGAGATCAGTTAATTACAGGAAAACTCCAGAACGAAGTTTGAGTCCAGCGGCACCTTTTAAGACCAACAAAGTTTAATTCTGGATATCAGCTTTCGTGTGCACGCACACTTCTTCAGGTACATCGAAACAAGACTTCCTGAAACATTATATGCAGGTAGAGAGAGGGGAGGGGCTAGTTGCCAGGAAGGGCTAGTTAGAGTCAAGATGCATAAGTAACTGGGCGATAAGTATAGCTGAGATTGGATTAAAGCAGTGGATAAGACCTGTGTAGGGTTCTCAGTCCCCAGATCTTAGTGGGGGTCCCCCCACTTTTGAGGGCTCTGATCCGCCACCAGCCAACAGGCCGGTGGGGAAAACCCCATCCCAAATAGGGGATGTCTCTCCATGATGTCCCCAACACAATGACATCACCCAGAAGTGACATCATCATTTCGACGACATCAGGGGTGACACTCTAGTTTTTGGGCAAACTCTATGGTTTTGAAAGCAAAAAACCCATAGAGTTTTGCCCAAAAAACTAGCGTGTCACCCGCCCGACATCAGCGACACGATGACGTCACTTCCGGGTGATGTCATCATGCCCCACGTGCAAAGTGTGCAGCAGAGGATCCCACAAAGGACCCAGAGTCCCCCGCCGGCTAGGGGTACGGCCTGGCAACCTTAGACCTGTGAATAGCAACAATTTAGCACACTAAAACAAGAGTTAACAGATGTGAGAACTAATTTGGAGTCCAGGCCCCGCTTGGAGGATGGAAACCTAGATGGACAAGTTTGGGGCAGAGCCCGCAGGCATGATCTGGCCTTCCACCTCCATGCCTCCTTGTATTTCTTGACCTTTGTGGAACCTCATAAGAACACAAGACCAATAGTCCAGCATCCTGCCTCACACAGTGGCTACCCAGTTGCTCAGAAGGGCCAACAAACAAGGCATAGAGGCAAATGCCTTCCCTGAACACTGCCTCCTAATACTGGCATTCACAGGCTTACCGCCTTATGCCTTGTGACTTCCTGTATGCCATCCACAGCACTTATCGCCAGTACAGCAAGCTTCAGGAACGGGCCAGTTTTTATAAAGCATTAGATACTGTCGTATTTTTTAGAAATGGGCATGCAGGGGATATTAGGGATGGTTAACGGGGCATCTATGAGTTCACACATTATTATTACCCAATAAGCAATTTATAGCATATGTGGCTTCTAAACAAAAAGCCTCCTGTAATTCTCCCTCTAATGTTACTTTTATATCTTTGAGTAAACCACTTCTAACTTCATACTGAGCCATTTTTGCAAAAGCCCTTAAAGAACAGCCATTAAAGAAATTACCTATTTATGGCATACTATAGTTTTAATAACAATCCAGCTGGATTTTACAGGTGCTTGTAAAAAAACACACCAACCACATGTGGTTTGTTAAAAGGGGTGAGAAAGTATTCCCCTGCACGGCAGAAAACATAGCATAAGAACACAAGAAGAGCCCTGCGGCTCAGACCAGTGGTCCATCTAGGCCACCATCCTGTCTCACACAGCGGCCAACCGGTTGCTCTGAAAGTCCAACAACAGGGCACAGAGGCTGAGGCCTTCCCCTGATGTTGCCTCCCGGCACTAGTATTCAGAGGTGTACTGCCTCTGAACACAGAGGTTCCCTTTAGGCACCGTGCCTAGTTGCCACTGACAGACCTCTCCTCCGGGAATCCATCTAATCCCCCTTTAAAGCTGTTTATGTCTGTGTTAATGGATAGAGTAAGAACAATAGATACTTTTTTTAAAAAAAGGAAAGAAATACTGTACCTTTGGAATAGGGAACTGGCATTCACCTGAGCAATAATACGCATCGAAAGATTTAGGAGAAATAATCCATTCGCTCCAGCCAATATCGGCAAAATCCACTTTGAGGTAGCGGCGAGCGCAATATCGTGGCTCGTTCCACTGCTTCCTCCTGGCCTTTTTAAGGGTCTGCTCGTCAAACTGGAGCGTCTGGCTCTTTTGATGATTATTTTTCCTCTGCTTTTTCTTGCTCTTGGCCCTTTCGGCCAGCCGTGGCTGGAGCGTCTTGTAGTGTTTCCTCTCTTCCCATCCTTCGTCCTCGCTGTATTGATACTCGGACCCTGGAAGCTCGTTGTTCTGCAAAGGCAGGAGGATGCTGGCAGAGCGTTTTTCGCGCCGTTCGCCCCGGTCAGCTTTTGAATGGCTGTCAAATTTAGAGAACCCCCCAGGCAGGGGAGTCCAGTGCCCTTGCAAGCTAGAAACTACACTCTCTGGTTCCGAAATGGCGGAGTCGTTGGCATAGACAAGGATATAGGGTTCATAAGTGGGGTGCGTCCTCTTCCAAGAATGGCGGCCAGCGGGGGCCATTTTGACCCCGATGACCAGTTCGTTATTCTGTTTGGCCTTACTCAAGACGTGAGTGATGTTCTTCCACTGCCAAGAAAGGACATCCCGATAAGCAGTGGAGATGTTGATTGAGTAGTGTCCCAAGGTCCGAGTCTGATTTCCCGACGGAGGAAAACTCAGCAAGGAGAGGTTGATCTGCACATCAAGCTTCCTGGGCCCATGTCGAGAGCAGCCCTTGAGACGAGGGCAACTGGCGCTACCGTTTTGGAAATCCCCGACATAATAATGCAACAGAGCTGACAAGATGTTCTCGGACTTTGTGAGGGAGGTCAGGTTGAAAACATGAACTTCTTTGTTGCCGGGAATCCCTGGGAGCAAAAAATAAATAAATTGTGAGGACATAGAAGCTGCATAATGAGTAAACTAATGCAAAAATGCCGTGTCATTTTTAAAGTAGAAGATCACCTGCTGCATTTAACACGTTAAATCGATCAATCGAGTAAAATTTTAGCTGATCAACTGACGAGGACAATTTTTACTCCGTGGATCTGAGATTGAAGGAAACTCCTTGTTAGTGGGGGGGGAGGTCAATTTGGTGGAGGGTTATAATTATTTTGCCCTGTCCTGGACGGCCCAGGCTAGCCTGATCTCATCAGATCTCAGAAGCTAAGCAGGGCCAGCCCTGGTTAGGACTTGGATGGGAGATCGCCAAGGAAGTCCAGGGTTACCACGCAGGGGCAAGGCAACAGTAAACTGCCTCTGGACGTCTCTTGCCTTGGAAACCTGATCAAGGCGCCATAAATTGGCTGCAACTTCCACCGCCAATTAGTATTTTAATGGGTTGGATCCAGCCAACTTCTCTACTGGTAAGAAAGGGAGGGGGGGTTCCCTGTGACCACCAAAAAAGTCTAGGGAGGGGATCACAGCCAAAAGCCATCTGGGATGGGAGCTGTAGTAAAAAGGGAAAATTGAGTGAAAATGCCGGCTGGATCCAATCCATTGTAATAAGGAATGGGAAAGAAAACATTAGATGGGCTCTTTCTGTTTGATCATCAGTGGCAGCCAGTGTTCCCTCTAAGCTGAGTTAGTGTGAGCTAGCTCACAGATTTTTAGCCTCCGGCGCACACATTTTTGCCTTAGCTCAGGAAGGATGGCTCCAGAGCAAACTAATTTAGGCAGCAGCCAAATCGCTCGCTCACAACTTTAATGCCAGCAGCTCACAAGGTAGGATTTTTGCTCACAAGACTCTACAGCTTAGAGGGAGCATATTATTTAGTAAACATAACCTACGACCACTTGTCAAATAGAATAATCTTAAATTCTCACACTTAGGCTGTGGTCACACACACTGAATAATCCACTTTCAATGCACTTTCAATGCACTTTCCAACTGGATTTTGCCAGTTCACACAGTAAAATCCAGTTGGAAAGTGCACTGAAAGAGGATTGAAAGTGGATTATATAGTGTGTGTGACCACAGCCTTCGTTTGCTCCAAAAAAAAAAGCACCTTTAATCAAGGATAATCTGTAAGCTTCATTTGAAACATAGTGTTGGAGGAGAGTTTTATGGAGGCCGTGGACTGCCCAAAAGACAAATAAGTGATTTCTGGAGCAAATCAAGCCTGACCTCTCCCTAGAAGCTAAAATGACTACACTGAAGCTATCCTGTTTTGGTCACATCATGAGAAGACAAGAGTCACTGGAAAAACCCAATCCTGCTAGGAATACCAGAAGGCAGCAGGAAAAGAGGAAGACCCAACATGAAATGGATCGATTCAGTCGAGGAAGCCACGAGGGCCCTCGGTTTGCAAGGCCTGAGCACGGCTGTTAATGAGAGGACGTTTGGGAAGTCATTAATTCATAGGAAGCAACCTGATCGCACACAACACACACATAGGAGCTTAATTCTAACTGATCGGTTTGTATGCTGTCACCTGGTCCAAGTGCCCTCCCACAAAGGTCTGCAAAGGACCAGGGGGGACGTGGCATCCTCAACAACTCTAGCGACGTCATCTGCCTCTTCACACTTCCTAACTTTGTGGCCTTATGCAATCAACGGGAGTCTGGCTTAATAGAGAGACGAGTATGCGACAGGAACCGGAAGCTGTGGAAAGTGTATCACTGCAAAGTAAAGTATTGTGTGCCTTCACACAATACTTCACACAAGGGCTCTGGCCAGTACGGTTGCCAGCTACATGGTTGGGAAATTCCTGGAGATCCAGGGGGAGGAGCCTGGGGAGGGCGGGGTTTGGGGAAGGGGAGGGACTTCAGCAAGGTATAATGCCATAGAGTCCACCCTCCAAAGCAGATCATCTTGGTCATCTGGAGATCCATTGTAATTCCAGGAGGTCTCCAGATCCCACCTGGTTGTTGGCAAGCCTACTGACCAGGTCCGAAGAACTGAGCAGGCTATTTGAACACACATACACGTGAACACACATACTGGACCAGACCCTTGGTCCCTCGAAGTCATTCCCCTCTACTCAGACCGGCAGCAGCTCTCCAGGGTCTCAGGCAAGAGGTCTTTCACACCACCTGCTGCCTGGTCCTTTTAACTGGAGATGCCGGGGACTGAACCTGGGACCTTCTGCACACCAAGCAGATGCTCTGCCACTGAGCCACGGCCCTTCACCAAATTCTGCTTGCCCACGAGAAAACGTGACTTCCTCCGCTTTGTCTTCCATGTGGAGGAGGCCACAGGTGAGTTGGCCCCTCCCTGTAGAGCCCTTGGCCATGTCTCCACTCAGGAGCCGCTGTGGCGCTGGCTTGTAGAGCCACTCAGCCTGGCTTTCTCCTCAGCCATTTTAATTTCCCTGCCTGCCCCTGTCCATGTGGTAAACATCTTCTGAATCTCGGGTGGGTG
>NW_015169243.1:97053-98280 GCF_001447785.1 Gekko japonicus | reverse complement strand
GGGCAGGGTATAAATCCAATCTCTTCCTCTTCTTCTTCTTCTAATTTTGGGAGATCTCCAGGCCCCACCTGGAGGCTGGCAACCCTACGTCTACTGTGATTGCTGTTAACATGGAAGAAAAAGCAGACAAGGTGGCCTGTTTACAGCCGCCTGTAAAACCATGTGCTGTCATCAAGCCTACGCATAAAAGAGTGATAGAAAAGTGAGATAAACTTTTGTCTGTCAACTGAACAACAAAATGTGCTGTCCAACTGCACTCCTTAGGAATTTGGGATTGGCTGCAGCTGTCTGAGGAAGGTACACTTGATGGCAAACCCAAGTTCGCTGCTGCATAACATATATATCAAGCTGTTGTGGTTTAAAATAGGATTTTCGACACACACACCCCTCCTCAGAACAGGCATGTAGGCCACTGCCTCTATGCAACAGAAAGGTGGTGACACCTACCGGAGGCAAGAGGAACTACATGACAATCCAAATAATCATGCCTGCCTCTTATTTCCACTAGTTCAGACTTGTACCAGATGTGCATAGACAACCAGGCAGTCAGACCCCAAATGGAAAGGTTCTTCTTGCCCTTGACAGCTATCATGACGCCCTTTCAGAGTAGTCCTGCAGATCTGCACTTGAGCGCTACAGTGAGACCGTCTTGCTGTGGTGGGGTAATTGTATTGCCGGTTGACAAAACTATGCAGATAGGCCTTCCAGTGCTGGAGAGGGAAGTAAACACTAGGGCAGTGATGGCGAACCTTTTAGAGACCGAGTGCCCAAACTGCGACCCAAAACCCACTTATTTATCGCAAAGTGCCAACTCAGCAATTTAAACTGAATTTTTAGTTTTAGTTTAAGTTTAGAAAAAAGAACTCATACATTAACATAAGATGATCCAAACAAAGTAAGGAAAGCAATCCCAAATGCTTTCATTTACTTACAATTATTTGGCAGAGAATTCCACACTTTAATGGTGGTCTGGGCCTGGCTGGGGCGATGGCACGCGTGCCCACAGAGAGGGCTCTGAGTGCTGCCTCTGGCACGTGCACCATAGGTTCGCCACCACTGCACTAGGGGCTCAGATGAACAGAGCACAAATACTCATCTCTAAAGTAAAGTAAAGGAGCTGCGGTGGCTCAAGTGGTTAAGACGCTGAACTGCAGGCTGTGGAAGGTCAGTAGTTCAGCAGTTCGAGACCCGGGTGCCACATGACGGAGGGACTTCCAATCCCTAGTT
>NW_015169243.1:94822-96671 GCF_001447785.1 Gekko japonicus | reverse complement strand
GGCTCAGATGAACAGAGCACAAATACTCATCTCTAAAGTAAAGTAAAGGAGCTGCGGTGGCTCAAGTGGTTAAGACGCTGAACTGCAGGCTGTGGAAGGTCGGTAGTTCAGCAGTTCGAGACCCGGGTGCCACATGACGGAGTGAGCTCCCATCTCTAGTTCCAGCTCCTGCCAACCTAGCAGTTTGAAAGCAAGAAATTGCAAGTCGATAAATAGGTACCACTTCAGTGGGAAGGTAACAGCGTTCCGTGCGCCTTGGTGTTTAGTCATGCCGGCCACATGACCACGGGAACGTCTTTGGATAGTGCTGGCTCTTCGGTTTTGAAACGGAGATGAGCACCGCAACCCTAGAGTCGGACTTGACTGGCTTTCGAGCAAGGGAACCTTTACCTTTTTATATTTAAATACCACACCCTAGCTAAAACATACTGGGGTGCAGGGACCTTGTTAAAATCTTTACTCTTGGAACATGTCAAAATTCCTTTATGGCTTAGAGGAGGAGGAGAGTCTGGGGCAAGTGAGTCACCTTGGTACTGGGGGGGGGAGACAGTGGAAGGGCTTCTGGTGTCCTGGCCCCACTGGTGGACCTCCTGATGACACCTGGTATTTTTGGCCACTGTGTGACAGAGTGTTGGACTGGATGGGGCACTGGACTGATCCAACATTGCCTTCTCCTATGTTCTTATGTTCTTAAGAGAATGGAGGGGGGGTGTTAGACAGCCAAAGTCTTCCAGCTAAATTGAAAGAACAAGAGTTTCCAAATTTTAGACCGTCACTGTAGTACAGCGGTTAGCCTACCAGTCTAGGGCCTGGGAGACCCAGGTTCGAATCTCTGCTCTGCCATCAAAGCTTGCTAGGTGACCTGGAGCTGTCGGGCTTGTGGTGTATTCAACTCAATGGGAAACTGTGTTTGTACTCACTAATTGAGACACCATGTATAGCTTCGTCCTGGGCAAGGATCCTAATCTTGCAATCCCTATTGGTAGCCCAGGAAGAGCCGACCAATCACCTACCATCAAGTTCCCTGAGAGGGAACATCTGTGATTGGACATTATTGTTACAATCCTATTGGTCGTTATGTACAGTAAGGCGCGGCTACATTAGCCCGGGAGAGTTTAAAAGAAGCCCAGCTGCAATGCAAAGTTGTTCTGGTTGTTCTGTTCTGGTTGCGTTCATTAAAGCTGAGTCACTTGCTGAAATTACTCTCTGACTCTTTGTTAAGTAGTCGATTTAACAGGGCTAAGCTACCTTGCTGGGTTGCTCTGAGCAAAAAGGAAAAGAGGAGGCAACGTAAGCCACTTTTGAGTCCCCACTGGGGAGAAAGGCACGGCAGAAACCAAGTAAGTAAATAAGACAGAGCCCCAAACACATGTGCACGGAGTTTTCTGGCCGTCTTCCAGTGGTTGCCAGGTCTCCACTGATATCCAGTGGGGGGGCAGAGTGGCCAGCTCCAGGTTGGGACACGCCTTGAGATTTGGGGGTGGAGCCTGGGGAGGAGAGAGACCTCAGCAGGGTCCACAGTGCCACAGAGTCCTCCCTCCAAAGCAGCCGTTTTCTCCAGGAGAACTGATCTCTGTAGTCTGGAGACGAGTTGTCATTCCAGGGGATCTCCAGGCCCCACCTGGAGGGTGGCCTCCCTTCCAGCAGCTGCTCCTGGGCTCCCACAAAGGCTCCAGAGAAGCACCCAACAATGCTCCACGTTTGCTGCTAACAGGAGAAAAATACTCGTCCTGCACAGCTGCAGAAGTGTTCTGCACAAGCTGAAGGTGATTGGATTTCATCGACAGATCCATTTTATCCCTCATGGGGGTTATTAAAATGGATAAAGTTCTTCTGCAACAGGACAAAG
>NW_015169243.1:87639-94652 GCF_001447785.1 Gekko japonicus | reverse complement strand
TGACATCACCGGAAGTGTGTCATAAGGCCACACACCCCACCCCCAACGGTCCCGGCCGCCGTCACCAGCCTTGCAGCTCCACTGCTGAGCCCCATGAGGGGCCCGGCGGTGGACCTCCAAGGCCGGCGGGAGTGCTAGGAAGCCCCGCGAAGGCCCTCCCTGGCCCCAGGCAGGCAGGGGTGGGGAGAGGCAGGGAGGAAGCAACTTACCCTCCCTCTTCTCCTGCCTCCTCCTGGCTGAATGAGGGCCGGAAGCGGGGTGGCCGGAAGCAGGGGGCGGGGCTTTGTCATGTGCCCCACCCCCCGTACCTCACCCGGGGGAACTGTGATCCCTCGCGATCCCCCCCGAAATGACCTCTGCACTAAGGTTGTAGTCACACACACTAAATAATCCACTTTCAATCCACTTTCAAACGAGATTTTTACTGTGTGAACTGGCAAAATCCAGTTGGAAAGTGGATTGAACGTGGATTATTTAGTGTGTGTGACTTCAGCCTAATAGTCCGTAGATTGTACAGAGGGGGGAGTTCTAGTGACAGCTTGGAAAACATCGGTGTGGCCAGAATACAACGTGTATAAACCAGTATAGAATGAAAATGGCCTGTAGAAGACTTGAACTCAACACAAGCACCTTTCTGCAATTCGTGCCATGCGTGTCCGGTAAGCATAACAAGGCCTTTCCACTTGGGAAGCACTGTGATTACAGGAAGGTTGCCAACATCCAGGTGAGGCCTGGAAATCTCCCAGAACTATGGCGGTTCTCCAGATAGGGTTGCCAACCTCCAGGTGGCGACTGGAGATCTCCTGGAATTATGGCTGATCTCCGGACTGTGGAGATCAGTTCCCCTAGACAAAACAGATGCTCGGAAGGGTGGACGCCACTGGCTTCAGGGCTACTGCCCAATTTTACACTGGACATAAACCAGTAGCATTTGGAAAATGGCAATCCCCCCTCTAATTCTATTCCTGGCAAACCTATTAAGTGACAAATGTGATGGATGTCGCTCTAGTTCTCAAGCCAAACCACCTGACAACATCGGAAGCGAGTATGGATACTTTAAAAAACAAAAAAAATCCTTGCCACCCTTTATCAATAGATGTCACTGTTTTCCTGCATTTTCATCTAGCAGCCTGACAGAAACTCCCACGATCTGGTTACTACTACAATCTGCTCTCGGCCATGCGTGTTCTGATGTACGGGTCGGTTTAGAAAAAAGCAGGAAACTTGCCTGTAGCTGTGGCGAGGAGGAGAGGGGAATTCGCTTTGCATACAGCAGATTGCTAATTAACTTTAAAGCAGTTCAAACAGAAAACACGACCCTGAAGCCAAACCACCAAAGAGAGACCGTTCTCATAAAAGATGCTTAAATTGCTGTGTGCTTTGCAAAAAGAAAAAAGAAGTTTTAATTTTGTAATTCCTACATTGGCTGGAATGCAAAACAGGCCTTTCAATCCTGCATTAACAACATTTGCATCATTAGTATTTACCCAGACCAAAGTTACAATCTCAAGTGGACTTCTTGTGTCCTAGGGTCGCCAGGTTCCCCCTGACCACTGGCAGAGAATGAGGGGCTTAAGACTGCCAGATCCAGATCAGGAAACTCCTGGAGATTTAGGGATGGAGCCAGGGGAGGACAGGGACCTCAGTGGGGTACAGTGCCACAGAGCCCACCTTCCAAAGCAGCCATTTTCTCCAGGGGAACTGAACTCTGCAGTAGGCATATAACTTAAGCTGTAATGCCAGTCGATCCCCAGGTCCCACCTGGAGACTGGGAACCCTACTGGATGTAACTCAATGGGATTTGGTTTCCATGGAAAGTGTTTGTGACAGCATGGTAAAAATGGGTATCGCTTGTGAAAATATAATTCAGACGCCCACCACCCCCTTCATTGGATGACTCCTGTAAAGAATGGGCTTGATGGTCCATTGGTAGACCATATCGTGCTAAACAGCATTTGCTTTGTATAAAAAAATCTTGCAGCACTGACAGCGTGGGGTAGTGGCTAGAGCATCAGACTAGGATGTGGGCAGTGTTCCCTCTAAGCTGAGTTAGTGTGAGCTAGCTCACAATTCTCCCTCCCACATACCTTTTCGAATGCCAAAACGGCCCTCCATAGCTATTTTATAGGATTGTCCACCTCCAGGTGAAGCCTGGAGATTTCCCAGAATTGTGACTGATCTCTAGCTGACAGAGACCAGTTCCCCTGGAGAAAATGGCACCTTTGAAGGGTGGACTGTATGGCATTAGACCCTGCTGGGGTCCTCCCACTCCCCCAAGGCTTCACCCCCAAATCTCCAGGAATTTTCCATCCCAGATCTGGCAACCCTACTGTTTGAGCACTCAAAAGGATTCCCTTGTCCTGCTATGTTGTGGGTCCTTGTACCATTTTTAATGGCTGGATTGTTCTCTAAAATGGCATCACAGCAATAAATAGGGTCACCAGGTCCCCTCTGGCCCCTGGCAGGGGATGGGGTGGCGTGGGGCAGAGCCGTGGATGCCCTAACATCTAGTTGGGGCCCCAGGGAGCACTCTGCAAGTTCATGCTTGTTCACCAGTTAAGAACCCCAGCACAGACATGGTGTACTACTGTCTCTCGGAGACTTCTAGCAGTGGTTTTGTTTTTTGTTTTTAATGGCAGCTTCAAAGCAATTTTGTAAAACTATAATTCAGCAAGCCACTGTTTTTCAGACATCTGAAAAAGTGAGCTCTGACTTATGAAAGCTTGTGTTGGAATGAATGTTCGTCTTTAATGTACCGCCGGACTGCTGTTTTACCTCCCCATGTATGCATGCTCTCTACTGTGAGTGGTTCTCTGAGGTCATTTCGTTATCCAGCTCAGAACAAAAAAACGAATAGTCCGGAAAGGGCATTGGCAGGGGAGCATATGCAGGTGGAGAAGACTTAACAGCCCCTCCTCCCCCCAGTCTTCTTCACATGGGTTCCCATACAAGTTATCTTATCGGGAAACCACAGCAGTTGGGAACTTCTGTGTTTTCCTCCCATTGGGCAACATGTTTGAATTAAGTTGCAACTGTTCAGGGAGGGGGGGTTTATTAAGCCGGTTGAATTATTGGGAGGGGAAAATTAACATTTTTTAAAGATTTTGTATCAGACTGTGGCTTATTCAAAAAAACTATTTTACCTCCTTCTGTCCTTCAGCATGGAGTGGGATATAAATTCAAATGCGTTAGACAGCTAGACAGACATGCAGAGAAACTAATGAAAGGCTTGTGCCTGTCTGGTACGTGCTGTCTCAAGTGGCTTCCATCTTACAAAAACTATTTTACCTCCTTCTGTCCTTCACCATGGAGTGGGATATATCCTTGTTATGTCTTGAGCCTAAGCCATTCCTGAATGCGGACCTTGAACTGGGCGAGCTTGCTCCCCAAGAACAATAGCTGACCAGGATCCTGGAATGGACCTATAGATAAGCAGTGTAATGTAAATAGCCTACCTTGGGAGTGGGGGTGTTTGGGGTGTGGGGTGTTTCCATGCTTTATAAGCAGGGCTCAAACCCTGCTGGGTGTCCTTGTTGTGTTCTTGAAATCACTAAATAAACTAGAGCTGGTCACTGCAATGCGTCCAGAACCCAGTACTTAACAATCCTATTGTTAACAGCCGTGCTCAGGCCTTGAAAACGGAGGGCTCTCGTGGCTTCCTTGACTGAGTCGATCCATCTCAGGTTGGGTCTTCCTCTTTTCCTGCTGCCTCATGCTTTTCCTAGCACGGTTGTCTTTTTCCAGTGACTCTTGTCTTCTCATCAGGTGACCCAACTATGATAGCTTCAGGGGTCGTTTCGTAGAAAAAGAGCTAGGGGAACTCATTAGCATAACTCATTAGCTACCCTTGGGAGTGGGGGTGTTTGGGGTGTGGGGTGTTTCCATGCTTTATAAGCAGGGCTCAAACCCTGCTGGGTGTCCTTGTTGTGTTCTTGAAATCACTAAATAAACTAGAGCTGGTCACTGCAATGCGTCCAGAACCCAGTACTTAACAATCCTATTGTTAACAGCCGTGCTCAGGCCTTGAAAACGGAGGGCTCTCGTGGCTTCCTTGACTGAGTCGATCCATCTCAGGTTGGGTCTACCTCTTCTCCTGCTGCCTTCTGCTTTTCCTAGCATGGTTGTCTTTTTCCAGTGACTCTTGTCTTCTCATCATGTGACCCATGATAGCTTCAGTTTGGTCATTTTAGCTTCTAAGGAGAGGCCAGGCTTCATTTCTCTTTTTCTTCTTCTTCTTGTTTGCTGTCAAGTCGCAGCCAACTTATGGCAAGCCTGTAGGGTTTTCAAGGCAAGAGACGTTCAGAGGTGGATTGCCACTGCCTGCCTCTGCATAGCAACCCGGGACTTCTTTGGTGGTCTCCCATCCGAGTACCAACCTGGGCTGACCCTGCTTAGCTTCTGAGATCTGATGAGACTGGGGTAACATGAGCCATCCAGGTCAGGGCTGATTTGATCTAGAACCCACTTCTTTCTCTTTTTTGGCAGTCCATGGTAGCCAGAAAACTCTCCTCCAACAAACGCCACATTTCAAATAAAGGAACCCATATAAAAGCAGGATGACCCATGAATGTAGAATTTCTCTTTATCAGCAGCAGCAAAATTCCTTACGGTGCCATCCTAAGAACACTTCCTGGGGAGTCAGTCCCACTGAACAGACTTGAGTAGGATTTTAAGCAGTGTTCCCTCTAAGCTGAGTTAGTGCGAGCTAGCTCACAGTTTTTTAGCCTCCAGCTCACACACATTTCTGTTTTAGCTCAGGAAGGATGGCTCCAGAGCAAACTAATTTATGCAGTACCCAAATCGCTGGGTCACAACTTTAATGCCAGCAGCTCGCAAAGTAGAATTTCTGCTCACAACACTCCACAGCTTAGAGGGAGCACTGAGTAGCCCGATGCCAGATCGTTCTCTGCATAGCATATGATGCCCCTGCCTCCCCCCACTCCCAGCCCCACCCAGCCAGCATTTTGTATATTTTCACACGGTTCAGGATGTCTTCCTATTGGCACGGGTTCCGATTTCGCTTCTCCGTGGGGCCGGTGCGTCAAGGTGATGATGGAATGATCGATGGATGCGGACGGGTGGTTTGCAGAGCGATTGCCCGCACCACACGCCTGAGTGCCATCCCCACATGTGTCGGGCATATGGGTTGTGAACACACTATGACAGACACCCAACCTGATTCTAGGAAGCAATGGGCCCAGTTTCAATTGTGTGTGTGTGTGTGGGGGGAGAGATGCTACCAGCCAGAACCTGCATTAGCAAAAGAACATCTCTGAATGGGGGCCTTATCAATCGCAGGATCAGCAACACAGCACTGCAGATAGGACACTGCCCTCACAGTCACACATGTGAAGTTTAGGAGTGCAGGGGGATTAGGAAACTCCAAAGGGTTAAGCTCGTTTCAGGGGGTAGCCATGTGCGTCTGCAATAGAACAGCTAAATTCGAGTCCAGTAGCCAGATAATGAAACTGAAGCTCAAATACTTTGGCCACCACATGAGAAGGGAGCACTCACTGGAGAAGACCCTGATGCTGGGAAAGATTGAAGGTCAAAGAAGACGGGGACGGCAAAGGATGAGATGGTGAGACAGTGTCAACATGAAATTGAGCAAACTTCAGAGGACGGCAGAAGACAGGAGGGCCCGGCGTGATCTGGTCCATGGGGTCGCGAAGAGTCGGACTCGACTGTGCGACTGAACAACAACAACAACAAGCCCCTTAGAGGCTGACAAGATTTTGGGCAGATAAGCTTAGAATCATAGAAATCACAGTGTTGATCTCACGGAATTACGACACCTCTCTAGACTGTAGAGATCTGTTCCCCTGGAGAAAATGGATGCTTTGGAGCAGGGGTGTCGAACATGCAGCCCGGGGGCCGGATGAGGCCCCCGGAGGGCTTCTATCAGGCCCACAGTGGAACCGTCCATCTCCTGCTTCCAGTTCTGCTGCTGCATCGTAGCTTGTTTCACCACCAGACTCTCTTAATCACTCAGCCATTTCATGTTTACCTGGGTCCTAGACTCAGAACTCTGAGCCTGAGATTTCTATGGTGAAAGTCAATAAATCAAAAGTAGGTTTGCAGCTTACAGAGCTAATGTTTTAAGCATGTTTTTATTTTAAGTAAAAAAATTTTTTAGTGTTTGTGTCCTTTATCAAGTTTATATCTGCGCTACCTGGCATTACATTTTATGACACACAGGGCCCGGCCCAACAAGGTCTCTTTTATGTCAGATCCGGCCCTCATAACAAATGAGTTTGACACCCCTGGCCTAGAGCATCCCAGACAAGCGTCTGTCCAGCCGCTGCTTAAAGACTGCCGGTGAGGGGGAGCTCACCACCTCCCGAGGCAGCTGATTCCACTGTGGCCCTACTCTTAACTGTAAGAAAGTTTCCCCCAAAATCCAGCCGGTACCTTCCCACCCTTAATTTAAACCCAATACTGCGAGAACTATCCTCTGCTGCCAACTTTTGAGAGTCAAAACTGCCTTTGTCAGATCCCAGGATCAAGTGTTGTGTGGTGGTGGAAAGTCCCGCAGGGTTTTCAAGGCAAGAGACATTCAGAAGTGGTTGGACTTCCTTCTGTAATTTTAGTCAGTATTTTACTGTTTTATTGTTATTATCTGGCCTTATGCCTCTGTTAGCCGCCCTGAGCCTGCGGGGAGGGCGGGATATACATCCAAATAAATAAATAATAATAATAATAATAATTGGCGGTTGCCCATCTAAGTACTAACCGGGGCCGACCCTGCTTAGCTTCCGGGATCTGAGGAGATCATTCTCCCACTAATATCTGCAGCATCCCTGGTCACATCTCCATGTCAGTTTCATTCTTATACAACCGAAACTCCAGTATGAACCCCCTTTTTAAAAATGTATTTATCCGTTTCTACATTGAATTTATCAGTCACCCAATCCCTGCTATTGCAGGGCTCCGGGAGATGCACAATATCCATAAAAACAGAGCAAGATAAAAACAATTTAAAAACGTTCATAAGACATCGCAGAAAAACAAAT
>NW_015169243.1:67981-87506 GCF_001447785.1 Gekko japonicus | reverse complement strand
AGTCCAGTGGCACCATTAAGACCAACAAAGGTTTATTCAAGGTCTGAGCTTTCGTGTGCAAGGCGCACTTTTTCAAATACATTGGAATGGAAGGGCTTCTAATGTCCTGGCCCCACTGGTGGACCTCCTGATGGCACCTGGTATTTCTGGCCACTGTGTGACACAGAGTGTTGGACTGGATGGGCCTTTGGCCTGATCCAACATTGGCGTCTCTTATGTTCTTATGTTCTTATAAGAGTTCAGACGTATAGACAGACGCTGAACAGCAAATTAACATGTAACGTGATGAAGATGTTTTAAGATATGCGAAGACAAAACTAAATAACACGCTAAGGTTATAGGGTCAACAGCTGTTTTGCTGGTTCAGCGTCTGTCGATACATCTGAACTCTTATCTTCCATTCCAATGTATTTGAAAAAAGTGTGCCTTGCGCACGAAAGCTCATACCTTGAATAAACGTTTGTTGGTCTTAAAAGTGCCACCGGACGCTAAATTTGTCCTACTGCTTCAGACCAACACAGCTGGCCACCTGGAACACCTCAGAAAAAGATCAGACGGCGAATGCTGATTAATCCAGTTTCAGACTGCCTGCCAGCTACTCCGCAGGCAGGGGGGAAGAGGGCACGCAAACATAAACAGCAGAAGGAGCGAAAAAGGGTGCCAGCCAAGATGGAAACCATCGCTGTCCTCAACCAAAAGCCTGGCAGAACATCTCCGCCTTACAGGCCCTGCGGAATTGCATAAGATCCCACAGGGTCACATGGAGCGGGAGAATCCACAATAAGACCAATGCTGCTACAGGGCGGCCAGCATTTCCTCTTCCTCCACCACCCTTGCCACCCCATATGCAAACAGAGGCCAGCAGCACTGCTGAGGCACTGAGACAGGCATCGGAATGGATCCTGTGTTCCAAGTGGTGCCAGTGGTTCTAAAATGGTGCTCATGAAGTCATATTTTTAAAGTTCTAGCAGCTGAGATTATTATTTTTCACATGTGTTGGGTAAATGGGAAGGGAAGGTAGTATGGTACAGTCTGATCTCATCTGACTTCGGAAGCTAAGTAGGGTCGGTACTCGGATTGGAGACTACCAAGGAGGGCTCTGCAGAGGAAGAAGAAGAGAAGAGATTGGATTTATACCCTGCCCTTCACTACCCAAAGGTGCCTCAGAGCGGCTTACAAACTCCTTTCTCTTCCCCTCCCCACAACGGACACCCTGTGAGGTAGGTGGGGCTGAGAGAACTCTTGACAGAAACTGCTCTTTTTCAAGAACAGTTGTGCCAGAGTTATGGCTTGCCCAAGGTCATCCAGCAGCTGCAAGTGGAGGAGTGGGGAATCAAACCCGGTTCTCCCAGATTAGAGTTCGCGCACTTAACCACTACACCAAACTGGAAGGTGATGGCAAACCGCTGCAGCTTCTCACTCGCCTTAGAATCGTAGAATCATACGAGTTGGAAGGGACCTCCAGGGTCATCTAGTCCAACCCCCTGCACAATACAGAAAACTCACAAATACCTTCCCCCACATACACACACCCCAGTGACCGCTGTTCCACACGCAAAAGATGACAAAGAACCTCCAAGATCTCCAGCCAAACTGGCCCGGAGAAAAATTGCTTTGTGACCCCAAAGTGATCAGCGTTTCCCTGGGCATGTCAAAAAGCTCCATTGGTTGCCAATTGACAGCGCTGCTGTATGTACATAGGTAAATTGTCACTTTTTGAAAGAAGACATTGCGTTCACTGTGGATTGGACAGGACCACTCTGCCCCACCCAGTGCTGGTATATTCTATGATACAGGAGGCTGCCTTATACAGACTAAGATTTACCAGTCTTCTCCCTCGCAAGCACCCCTAACCAGTGTTCCCTCTAAGCTGAGTTAGTGCGAGCTAACTCACAGTTTTTTAGCCTCCGGCTCACACATTTTTGTCTTCGCTCAGGAAGGATGGCTCCAGAGCGAACTAATTTCTGCGCTAGCCAAATTGCTCGCTCACGGCTTTAATGCCAGTAGCTCACAAAGTAGAATTTTTGCTCTCAAGATGCCACAGCTTAGAGGGAACATTGCCCCTAACATGACTAAAATAAGGAGTGTGGCATTGCTATCCTGTGCATTGGTCCTCCAGACTAAGCCCACAATTTTGCACTGCATTGGTTTGCATTTCCTAGAGCAAAGGGAGGGTTTCCCCCATCTCTGGACAACTGCAATGTCAAGTAATGAACTTCAGGCGTGAATGGGCCATCACAGATCTGACTCCAGACAGGATTTTTCAAGTAGCTGAGCATTGCCTACAGTGCCAGATGCGTTTAAAAGGGAGTCAGTCCATACATTAAGCTAGCAGTATTCCTTTTTATCGATTTGTTTAAAATATTCACATCCTGCCTTTCCTATCTGGGGTGGTTTACAACAGGGACTACGGGCCACAGATGCAACACAGCCGAGATCTAAACACGAGGCGCGCAAAGGAAACAAACCGGATCAATCACCTGCCAGCAAGGAACGACACATTCCCACCGAAAAACAAAAAAGCCCTACGAGAAAGCTCGGTGGAAAAGAACCGTCAGCACATATGCACCAATTAGGCGTATCTGTCACCAGCCTATGCTCATTATTATAAGCCCGGAAGCCAGGAGACCTACGGAAAAGGTAAAAGGGTGAGGCAGGAGGAGAGGCCACGACATGCTCTGAAGGTATCACAAGGAGGGGATTCGGGGAATTATCATGGAATCAGAGGAGGAGGAGGAGGAGGAGGAGGTTGGATTTATACCCCGCCCTTCACTTGGAGTCTCAGAGGGGCTTACAATCTCCTTTCCCTTCCCCTCCCCACAACAGACACCCTGGGAGGTGGGTGGGGCTGAGAGAACTCTTGACACAAACTGCTCTTTTCCAAGGACAGCTGTGCCAGAGCTTGTGACTGACCCAAGGTCACATCAGCAGGTGCAAGTGGAGGAGTGGGGAATCAAAACCGGTTCTCCCAGATTAGAGTCCGCACACTTAACCACTACACCAAACTGGCTCTCCTACGTCGAGGCCATCTAGCCATATTAAAAGCTCATGTGGGTGTCCAGTGCCAGAGCCACGGTGGGGCTACAGGTGGGGCTGCCCTTCTCCAGGTGGTACTGAACTTAGTAAGGAAAAACAACCGTGATAAGATAACGAAACCTTGTTAGGAAAAATATATCTCTTCTTTAATCATCCCGTGAGTGACAAATCATTAAAGGTGTTTCCTTTGAAGTAAATTGGCCTCAAATTTTTCCTGAAGGCACAGCGCTCAATAAGACCGTTTCACTCAAGGTTTCCTCAGCTGAGAGCTCACACCTTTCGTATTTTTCCTGCAACTTTTCCCTGCTCCCTCTTCCTTTCTGACTTGCATCAGGACCTGAAGCAGTCTTGAAAGGATTTTTTAGAAGGCAGCATGTAGCTGCTTTTCTCACAACAGAATGATGCAAGTCAGAAAGGAAGAGGGAGCTGGGAAAAGTTGGAGAAAAAATTCCTTGCATCCTGGCAAGCTTGTCTTCTACATGCAGGGACGTTTTTACGTTCTACGGGAGAGCACGCTCCTACTTGTTGCATGGCCCAGACCAAGGTTTCCCGGTGCCTCGAGAAACAGGCCAGAGAGAGAGGAGGGCAGGCTTGGCAGAACTGACTTCGCCAGCGCCAACATATATTCGTGTTATACCTTTGCATTCCAACGCATCAATAGGCTGGAACCGGTCCACCGGAATGTGGTGTGTTTACCTTTATAGAGGATACACTGACATTTTTATGGACTGCCAAATCTCTCCCGTGGGTGAAAAAGGATGCAATAATGAGGGGCTGTTTAGTTATATAGTCATCATTAGCCCTCCTTTAAATTAGATATTAAAGCCGCACGCCTGCTTGACTGCAGTTAAAAATGCATCAGCCTTTCCATTTATAAAAACCTGTTTTCATGGCTGTATAAGCCCCATCTCCCATGGTCGGCTCTGAGGAGCTTGCAACGCGAATGAGAAGGAGGGTGAGCCCCTGGAAACCGTTTCCATTTCTCTCTCCGGTCCTCATCTATCTGCTCTTTTTTATTATTCTCCTCTGAAGCTCTTCTTCTCCTCCCCCAAAAGCTCTAGTCCAAAGAGAAGCAGTACAGAGTCAGTGCTGAGTGTGATCGTGCGCTATTTGAAACCGGAGCGAATGTTTTAAAGTAGACCTACCTCCTGAGGACACAGCCCCCTTTGACCCCCTCTGGTTTGCTGAGTGACCTGGGGCCGGTCACAGACTCTCGGCCTAACCTACCTCACTGGGCTGCTGTAAAGGTGTTCTGGCTGATCACAAGCTAAACATGAGCCTGCAGTGCGATGTGGCTGTGAAGAAAGTGAATGCAGTCTCAGGATGCATTGACAGAAGAAGCATTGTGTCCAGATCACGGGAGGTGTTTGTTCCGCTCTATTCTGCTATGGTCAGGCCTCACCTGGAGTACTGTGTCCAGTTTTGGGCACCACATTTTAGGAAGGATGTTGACAAGCTCAAGCGTGTCCAGAAGAGGCAACCAGGATGGTGAGAGGGTTGGAGTCAAAGTCTTACGAGGAAAGGCTGAAATAGTTGGGTATGTTTAGCCTGGGAAAGAGAAGGCTTAGAGGGGACATGATTGCAGTCTTCAAGTATTTGAAGGGCTGCCATGTAGAAGATGGAGCGGATCTATTCTCTCTTGCTCCGGACTGCAAGACTAGAATCTATTGGGTGGAAATTACAAGGGAGTTGATACCGGCTAAATGTCAGGAGAAACTTCCTAACTGTAAGAGTGGTTGAGGAGTGGAACAGTCTGCCTCGGGAGGTGGTGGATGCTCCTTCGCTGGACGTTTTCAAGAGGAGGCTGGACGACCATCTTTCGGGTATGTTGTAGGAATGTAGGGCTATCTTTCAGTATACTCCTGCAGAGTGCAGGGGGTTGGACTAGATGACTTGCAAGGTCCCTTCCAATTCTAACATTCTATGATTCTATAAAGACAAAGCCACTTAGGGCCCCCATGGGGGAGAAAAGTGGGAGATAAAGAAATCCACTGCAAAGGACTGGGTCCTATCCATGAAAAAGCCCGTGGCCTAACTGTTGCCAGGCAGACAGTCCTAAGAGAGGAGAGGCCACGGAGGACACCGATTGTTGCAATGAGGCACGCGTGCTTGAATAAAAAGAATTGAAAAATAGCAAATGGGTGGAAACCCCTGAATGCGCCTTGTTCATGTGCCTGGTTCATGCACTGAAATCCACGTATGCTGTACACACATACAGGGCAATGGGAAGGAGAGTGTGTGTGTGTGTGTGTGTGTGTGTGTGTGAGAGAGAGAGAGAGAGAGAGAGAGAGAGAGAGAGAGAGAGAGAGATTGGATTTATACCCCACCCTTCACTACCCGAAGGAGTCTCAGAGCAGTTTACAGTCCCCTTTCCCTTCCCCTCCCCACAACAGACACCTCCAGCTCACACATTTTTGTCTTCACTCAGGAAGGATGGCTCCAGAGCAAACTAATTTATGCAGTAGCCAAATCACTCGCTCACAACTTTAATGCCAGTAGCTCACAAAGTAGAATTTTTGCTCACAAGACTCTGCAGCTTAGAGGGAGCATTGCCTGTGAGGTAGGCGGGGCTGAGAGAGCTCTTTCAAGAACTTCTTGTGAGAGAACAGCTCTGAAGGAACTTGTAATTGACCCAAGGTCACACCAGCAGCTGCATGTGGAGGAGTGGGGAATCAAACCCAGTTATCCCAGATTAGAGTCCACACTCCTTACCACTACACCAAACTGGTCCCACTCAGACACCTGCAGATTTTCCAATCAGGTGCATACCCCTGTATGCAGGTAGGGCTCTCTGCAGATATTTTGACTTCACAGACCTGCATGGGGTGTGGGGGGGGGAGATGTTTGAGAAGCTCAAACACATGACTGCAAAAATAGCACATGGAAGGAGGGAAGGAGGGAGGGAGGGGAAGGGGTTTCAGAAACCTGGCATGTGACAATACAATCCCAAGGGCACATTTAGATTGGGTGCTTTAAAAAATGTGCAGTTTTGGGGTCCAGGTTTAGCATGAAGCAAGATTACAGTCTATGGAAGAAGACTGGACAGAAATGCTGAGCACAAGGACATTTTTAAAAATGGTATAGATGGAACCACATTGTCCCAAAGACCAGCATTGTTGTTCTTAAAAGTGCCGTTGGACTCGCATTCTGTTCTATTGTCCCGAACACTGAAGGATACAGATATTTGGAAAGGGGAATGGGAATATCCACTGATCTGCCCCCCACACCCCACATACACTGCAGACTCCCAATCTGCCCCCTTATGCTGTTCTCAAGAGCCCATGGACCCCCAGGAACACTGAAGTGCAGGGGAAGAGGGAAGCAAGGACGTCCCCCCTCTGCAAAGTCTGCAGATGGTGAGAGTCAGTGTGGCAAGGCGGACAGAGAATCAGATTAGGATCCTGGGAGACCTGCATTTGAATCCCTGCTTCGATCATGGAAGCCCGCTGGGCGACCTTGGGCCCATCACCAACTCTCCGCCTGGGTTGTTGTGTAGAGTTGCCAGCTCTGGGATGGGGAACACTTGGAGATTTGGGGGAGGTGGAACCTAAAGAGGGTGGGGTGAGGGGAGGGGCCTGTGTAGGGTACAATGCCATAGAGCCCAGCCTCCAAAGCTGATTTATGGCGACCCCATAGGGTTTTCAAAGCAAGAGATGTTCAGAGGTGGTTTGCCATTAATGGCCTGCCTCCATGTCACAACCCTGGTATTCCTTGGGGGCCTCCCATCCAAGGGCTTGCCAGGGCCGACCCTGCTTAGCTTGTGAGACCTGACAAGATCAGGCTGGCCTGGGCTATCCAGGTCAGGGATCTGCATGGGTATATGTTCCATTTCCTTGGCAGGGTCAGAGCTGTGGAAGGGGAAGAAACTCTCTTGTTCTGTAATTCGACTTGAAGGTTTGCAAGGTGTTCTTATAAGGGTGGGGTATAACGTGCCATTCACCAGAGAGATTCAATTTCCTGTCAGATTTCACGAGGAGGGGCAGATGTCCTTGGGCCCACGAATACTATTTTCTGATGTCTGTTTTGTTGCTTGTGCTGGAAAAGAACTGCCCTGGCTGGGGGAGGGGGTCCCCTTCTGTTTTGTCTTAATCGGTTGTGCTTTTCAGTGTTTAAGTGTTTGAGATTATGGTAATGGAGGTACTAATGGCCAATTAGCTGGGATTGTCTGGTCTTGCTTGCCTTCCCTGGGGGGTGGGGGTGTTCAGACTTATGTGTTCTGCAATAGTATTTTTAAACAATTTTATTTTATGTGCCATGGATTGTACACCAGAGTTTCACTCAGCAGAAACCCCGTTTTTTAAAATAATCTTAATGAGGTTTACAGCGGCGGTCATATATATCATTTTATAAATGAGGTTACGCAGACTCTCCGTTATTTTAAGTGGTGCTGGCCAATGCCATTTTATTTTAACCTAGCTGCATTGCAAAAAAAACCCACATCTTTTGAAGCAAACAGTACCTACTCTTTTTGTTAAGATGTCAATCTCCAACACTTGCCCATCTGCCAACTACCCCTGAAACAGAGCCAGCAGTTGAGGCAGATGTTAGTCAGGTCGTGGTGATCAGTTATGTATCTTTGATGCCTTCCTGAGAAATTAAAGCTACCCAAGATGTCACCAACCAGAAAGCAGCTGATGCTGATATATATGTTTGTGTGTGTTTGTAGGATTTGTTTTGTAAAGAAGAAGAAAAGAAAAATAGAATGGTATGGAAACACTCGCTCTGGGCGCAAAGGCAAGAGAGATAAATAAATAATTGTGAGTTAATATTTGCCTTGTTTTTATAAGGGGATGTGAATAAATGTTACATGGGTCTGATGTCTTTATTCAGACATCATTTTTTAACCAGCATTAAGCCAAGATGTCCTCAAACCTGCCTTGCTGCTGAGCTCACGTGTATATCTTGCTCCTCACCCTTCACCATGCAGAGATTCTCAGGCAGGAAATAACTCTGGCTGCCGATGATCCAGAATTCTAAATCAGAGTTTAATCCAGGATCACAGTTCTGGTTTTCCTGTTGCTGGGCAGGGGACTTAATTTGGTTAACCGACCTGGGTGTCTTTGTCCATCAAAAGTACAGGGAGTTAGTTTTTAGGTCCCTACGTGAGAAGGGAGCAAACTAATTTATGCAGTAGCCAGAGAGAAAAAGAGAGAGATTTGGATTTATACCCCACCCTTCACTACCCGAAGGAGTCTCAGAGCAGTTTACAATCCCCTTTCCCTTCCCCTCCCCACAACAGACAGTCCTGAGCAGTGTTCCCTCTAAGATGAGTTAGTGTGAGCTAGCTCACAGGTTTTTTAGCCTCCAGCTCACACATTTTTGTCTTCACTCAGAAAGGATGGCTCCAGAGCAAACCAATTTATGCAGTAGCCAAACCACAACTTTAATGCTAATAGCTCACAAAGTATGATTTTTGCTCACAAGACTCCACAGCTTACGAGGGAACACTGGGTCATGGCTCAACACATCCCAGACACCAGGTAGCCATGGTACCTAGGAATTCCTGGTCTTAGGTAAAAGGTAAAGGTTCCTTTGCTCGAAAGCCAGTCGATTCCGACTCTAGGGTTGCGGTGCTCATCTCCGTTTCAAAGCCGAAGAGCCAGCGCTGTCCAAAGACGTCTCCGTGGTCATGTGGCCGGCATGACTAAACACCAAGGCACATGGAATGCTGTTACCTTCCCACAGAAGCGGTACCTATATTTATCTACTTGCAATTTCTTGCTTTCGAACTGCTAGGTTGGCAGGAGCTGGAACTAGAGACGGGAGCTCACTCCGTCATGTGGCACACTCGGGTCTCGAACTGCTGAACTACCAACCTTCCACAGCCTGCAGTTCAGCGTCTTAACCACTTGAGCCACCGCAGCTCTTGGTCTTAGGTGGACTGCAATGCCATGGGAAATGTACTTTAATGAGGCACCTGAAGATCTTCTGTTTGATACTCTTTGTGCCTTTACACAGAATCACAGTTTTGGGGGAGGAAGCACAGAATGATTATTAAGCCAGTTTAAGCCTGCTGAATAGATGTGCCCTAGGAACCCCGGCAGCTCTCAGAAGCGAAGCTGGGTCAGCCTTGGTTAGTACTTGGATGGGAAATCCAGACTCGATAAGCAAAAGCAGGCAATGGCAAACCACCTTTGAATGCCTCTTCCTTTGAAACCCCCCCTAGTCCCGGAGTTGCCATGAGTTAGCTGATGGCACACAATTATTCCAGGGCTCTTTTTGTAGAAAAAGCCCAGTAGGAACTCATTAGCATAACAGGCCACACCGAACAGCAGAAACTCATTAACATATTAGGCCACACCCCTGATAGCACAGGCCACACCCCCATGTTACCAGAAGTGCTCATCCAGCCACACCCACCTTTCTTTTCTTATTCTGTTTACCTTGTTTGTTGTCAAAACCCAGGGCCTTTTTTGTAGCAGGAACTCCTTTGCATGTTAGGCCACACATCTCTAATGTAGCCAATCCTAATGAGTTTCTGCTGTTGGGTGTGGCCTATTATGCTAATGAGTTCTTGCTGGGTGTGGCCAACTCGGAAGCCAGCCGGAACTCCGTTCCTGTGCGTTCCTGCCCCAAAATAGCCCTGATTATTACCGAGTTGCACTAACTTATCACTGTCCCCCTATTATATCTATTATTTTAATACAAAGACACTTTCTGCTTAAAAACTTTTAATAAGAAAATATGGCCGGGCCCCAGTCTTCCCTACCCCGATGCACCGGTGGAAAACGAACGCAGGACAGAAGGGTGATATTTCCTTCTGATGAGGGCCTCTATAGTAACTTGCGGGGTGCTGCTTTGGTCTGCCCCCCAGACCGAGGGAGGAGCAGGAACTTTGTGGAGTACACAAGCAATTGCCACTGGAAGAGACAGCTGAAGAGCAGCCTCTAGTTGAGCATGGAACAGGGGTCACTGGGGGTGTGGGGAGTGTGAACACTGGGGTGTGTGAATTTCCTGCACTGTGCAGGGGGTTGGACTAGATAGCCCTGGGGGGTACCCTCCAACTCTATGATTCTATGGACAGCTTCCTGTTCAGAATTCTTGGGATACATGCAAGACGGAATGGCTTTATTGATTCAAGCTATTTTTTTTCCACCTTATGGCAATGAACCATGCGACAAATGCACCAGTACGACAATCACGTTCTGAACATTTGTGTCAGCTCGTTCTGAAAGGGCACAAACAAAACAGAGCTGGAAGAACGAGGAAGAAAACCCGGATCGCCCGGCTTGTCTCCTTCCCCGATAGTATTTTGTGCTTAGTCAGGCTCACGATGCTTCATTTCCTGTGTTATTTTGCATGGGTGGTTTGAGCTGAACCAAGAAAAACATTTATTTTTTTGGAAGTAGGAAACCATCGGGTTGTAAAACCACAAGAATTGGCTCTAGGGCAGGTGCAATACCTGAAATGACTTCTAAGATATTGAGGTTCTCTCTCTCTCTCTCTCTCTCTCTCTCTCTCTCTCTCTTTTGAAGCATGAATTCACATTGACTTCAAAAGAGCTGTTTGTTCTAAGGGGACTTTCGCCTTTCTTTCAGGGCCCCAGGAAACATCAGACACACAACCCAGTCAAAGTTAGGACCATTTCCCCCTTTGCTTTCATCCAGTAAAAGCTCTATGATGCACAGGTCTTGAGCAATGAATAGTTATTGAAATTTATTACTCAGTCAACAAAAGGAGTAAAAAAACCTGCAACCGCTAGAGGGGTTTTTTGGGGTCCTTATCAGCAAGTAGATATGCAACCATTGACCGCTGCGTGAGACAGGATACTGGACTAGATGGGCCTGATCCAGCAGGGCTTTTCTGGTGTTCTTATGAAGGCCTCGGCCTCTATGCCCTGTTGTTGGCCCTCCAGAGGAACTGGTTGGCCACCGTATGCGACAGGATGCTGGACTAGATGGCCACTGGCCTGATCCAGCAGGGCTCTTCTGATGTTCTTATCTCATATGGATATGAATCAGAGCAGGATGACAAACATGGTAAAATGTAGTATTTTATAAGGTTAATAATAGACAGCAGACACTCCAGGAGAACACACACAATGGTATCAGTCTTGCCTAAAAAAACCAGGAGCCAATTCATTTTGAGTAAGGGAAGTGCAAAAACCTACCCCTCGTAACTACTAAAGAGTGGGCATTTAATCTGGCCCAGTGCAAAAGCTCTTAAAGGACTTGGGGAGGTAGAACACTTTTTTAAGGCTCTCGATTTCATTGGGAGAGAACTCAGAGCATGATCGCGCTTCAGATTCAAAATAATGGGACTCGAGGTGGTGAATGAATGAGAACTGACTGATCCCACGCTGAACGATAGCCGCCTTCCATGTCTTCAAAGCCCAGGATTCCCCTTTAAGCTTAAACTAAAACAGGACCGCAAGACATCATTTGGTCAAGAGGGAGCTGCCACCAGTCCCGACCGTCTGCCAAGTTCACCTGTGTGAAACACAGACTTTTCAAGCCCGTTTGTTGTACTCAGACATTATATCTGACGAAGGAAGCTTTGGCTCTCAACAGCTCCTGCCCTGAATATCTTGCCAGTCTCTAAAGCGCTACTGGACTCAAATCTTCACATTTCTACCGCAGAGCAACATGGCCGCCCTTTGAAATTACATTATAACTGGGATGTTTTAGTAAGCCCCTGATAACTGTTCCCTGTGGGTGGAGAATTTAACCCCTGTGTTCAACTCAGTTTCGATTGTTCATGACAACCACCAGTTACAATCCTTGGCTGATCGTCTCCAGCTGCTCCCTCCCTGAAATCTCGTAAGAACATAAGAGAAGCCAAATGTTGGATCAGGCCAATGGCCCATCCAGTCCAACACTCTGTCACACAGTGGCCAAAAATGCCAGGTGCCATCAGGAGGTCCACCAGCGGGGCCAGGACACTAGAAGCCCTCCCACTGTTGCCTCCCCCAGGCACCAAGAAGACAGAGCATCACCTGCCCCAGACTGAGAGTTCTCTACCTATACCTCATGACTAATAGCCACTGATGGACCTCTACTCCAGATGCTTATCCAATCCCCTCTCGAAGCTGTCCATGCTTGTAGCCGCTGCCACCTCCTGTGGCCATGTCCTTCTGTCTAAACAACTGACCTGCTCGTTTCCAGAGGACGCTCTCTCAAAACAGGTAGATTCAAGTCCAGGAGCACCTTAGGGACCAAAATGGGTTGCCAGCTCTGGATTGGGAAATACCTGGAGATTTTGTGGGTGGAGCCTGGGGAGGGTGGGGCTTGGGATGGGGAGGGTGGAACAAGAAGTCGACCAGTTCAGAGTCTGCATTGTTTTGTATTGGTTTGATAGGGATGGGTTGGTGGAGTGCCTGTTGCTAGGCAGAGAAAATGAATACTCTGGAAGGAAGGAAGGTGTATAAGTGGCTGTAAGTGTGCCAGAACTTCAGAGCTTTGTATGCTGGGGTTCCCTTTTATTCGAATAAAGTTTGCTCCTGTCATATTTGAAGCCTTGGTTGGTGTGATCTATTGGGCCCAGCACAGCAGAATATACAGGTCCAGATTTGGACAACGGGTGGGACTTCATCAGGATAGGATGCCAAACGAGAAGGGAGCACGCACTGGAGAAGACCCTGATGCTGGGAAAGATTGAAGGAAAAAGAAGAAGGGGACGGCAAAGGATGAGATGGTTGGACAGTGTTATCAAGGCAATGGACATGAAATTGAGCAAACTCTGGAGCATGACGGAAGACAGGAGGGCCTGGTGTGGTGTGGTCCATGGGGTCGCGAAGAGCTGGACTCGACTGTGCGACTGAAAAACAGCAACAGCCTCCAAAGTAGCCATTTTCTCCAGGGGAACTGACCCTGGTCAGCTGGAGAGCCACTGTAAAAACAGGAAGATCTCCAGGAACCACCTGGAGGCTGCCAACTAGACCAACAAGACTTCAGCGGTATAAGCTTCCAAGACTGAAAGCGCCCTTTGACTCTCAAAAGCATATTCCCTGAAATGTTTATTCGTCTCTAAGGTGCAACTGGACTCGAATATAGCTCTTCCGCTACAGAGCAACATGGTGGCCCTCCGAAACAATCTCAGATTAATTACTCTGACTGAAGTTGGGCAGACTAAGGTGCCATGCAAACAATGGCACCAACACAATTAGATAAGCCATCAAGTCAATGTCTGCCTTTTCTGGTTTCCCTCTTCTGCAGTTGCCAGACAACCTCTAGAGAAACCTCTACACGCCCTTCCCTACTGCCTTGGGAAATGGCATCGGCTGGGTTTCGAGATAAAACCCAATTTATCTTGCGGCAGGCTTCCCAGGTGATTAATCAGATTGATGGAAAGGTCTTCATATGAAGTTGTATGGCGGCGCCCTTGTCTTATTTTCTGAAAACCCCATTTGCAGCCCTTCATGAAGACGGGGCCATCTCATACGCAAATTCTTTAATCAGATATTAATTGTACCACTGACGAGAAATGCAGAGACAACAGGTGCCACCAATGGCCCTTTCAAGTCGACGTCAGATTTCCCATTGATTTTCACAGCCCAGAAGCACGCATGGTGTGTTCTGTGTTACTGTAAGAAGAACCAAGAAGTAATAAAAGGACACAAGTTTCCAGGCTAATCCCAGGTAATATCCAGTAAAACTGTGGGCACCATTTAATACCAAAAACATACCTACAATGGAAACAAAAGATCCAGTTTCCACCCCCTTTAAAGCCAAGCACCGACTCTAACGCGGAGGGGGGGAATAAGATCCACTCCCCACCAATATAGGATCTACGGTTTCATTCAAAAAATGCACTTTCCTGCCATTAATAACCTTACAAACGAGCTGTCGCATCCTCCGGGACAGGAAAGATAACACCTAAGTGGTTAAATATTTTGCATAAATACTTATAAAAGTGTCAAAAAAACTTATAGCCACTTCTAATTTATTTCTTTGGCACTGGAACTGTGAAAGGATACGGGAGGTGGAGGAGGAGGAGGAGGAGGCCGAACCCGTGTGTTTATAGGACTTCAGCCACCCACAGTCAAGTAACAGAGTAAACACAAGCAGAGAGACTGCAGAGATGGGCTCCCATCCAAAGACATTATCGGTTTAGAACAATAAATACCTTTTAATCAGGTGTCTTGAAAGAAGCCAAGAAAATTCTGCATGAGCCGTACCTGTGCTCTTCTCAAGAGGCAGGGCTGCTCCCAAGCAGGCCGGGTCACTGGAGCGTTTTTCCTGCAGAGTGTGTGTGTGAAATGCCGCCAAGTTGCAGACGACTTATAGCCACCCCGTAGGGTTTTCAAGGCAAGAGACATTCAGAGGTGGTTGGCCATTGCCTGCCTCTGTGTAGCAACCCTGGATTTCCTTGGCGGTCTCCCATCCAACTACTAACCAGAGCTGACCCTGCTTAGCTTCCAAGCAGTGTTCCCTCTAAGCTGAGTTAGTGTGAGCTAGCTCACAGGTTTAAAGCCTCCGGCTCACACATTTTTGCGTTAACTCAGGAAGGAGGGCTCCAGAGCAAGCCAAATTATGCAGCAGCCAAATCACTCGCTCACAGCTTTAATGCCGGTGGCTCACAAAGTGGAGTTTTTGCTCACAGGACTCCACGGCTTAGAGGGAGCCTCGCTTCCGAGATCTGATGAGATGGGGCTAGCCTGGGCCATCTGGGTCAGGGCAATGCTCCCTTGGGTAGTGAAGGGCGGGGTATAAATCCAGTTTCCTCCTCCTCCTAGCGCGCATGTGCAGAGCGCAAGGACGCCGACCCCGTGTCTCACTGCTCTTTCAGGAACAGCTGTGCCAGAACTACAGCTTGCCCAAGGTCATCCAGCAGCTGCAAGTGGAGGAGTGGGGAATCAAACCCGGTTCTCCCACGCACTTAACCACTACACCAAACTGGCTCCCCTTCTGTACTGTTACCTAACAAATCCAAGTTCAAGAATGGCAGAGAAGTACACAAACGTAATAAAACTGAACAGACGCTTTGCTTGCCTCAGTCCACAGGCTGGTCATCCAGAGGCAGCACATGATCCAAAGGGGGATACAGCAGCAGTGGGGGACAAGGGACGTGCTCAATGCCCCATCAAAGGAAGCAACAAAATGCCCTTTGGGGTCAATGGCTACAGGAGCTATCAGAAAGCTTGCGATGGTACAGATGCCTTTTCTTGTTTGCTGTTGTTGTTCAGTCGCACAGTCAAGTCCGACTCTTCGCGAACCCATGGACCAGATCACGCCAGGCCTTCCGGTCTTCCGCCGTCCTCTGAAGTTTGCTCAACTTCATGTTCGTTGCATCTATGACACTGTCTAACCATCTCATCCTTTGCCGTCCCCGTCTTCTTTGACCTTCAGTCTTTCCCAGCATCAGGGTCTTCTTCTCCAGTGAGTGCTCCCTTCTCATTGGGTGGCCAAAGTATCTGAGCTTCAGTGTCAGTATCTGGCCTTCCAGGGAACAGTCAGGGTTGATTTCTTTTAGGGTTGACTAATTTGATCTCCTTGAAGTCCAAGGGACTCTCAAGAGTCTTCTCCAGCACCATAGTTCAAAAGAATCTATTCTTCAGCACTCGGCCTTCCTTATAGTCCAACTCGTGCAGGACATAAAACACAATCCTGCGGGATCAGACCAGCATCCTGTTCCATCAGAGTTGCCAGCCAGTTACCCTAGAGGGTCTCCAAAGAGAGCACAGAGACCAAGGACTTGCCCCCTCCCTCCGGTTGCCTCCTAGCTCTTATATTTGGCGGCTGGCTGCCTCTGGTGGTAGCAGTTCCCGTTAGTCCTCATGGCACATAGAGCCACTGATGGACCTCTCCTCCGTACATCTAATCCTCTTTTAAAGCCACCTATGCTCGCGGCTACATCCACTTGCGCCGAATTCCACAATTTAATCGCTCAAGTAAAGAAGTATTTTCTTTTCCCCTCCTGAATTCATCACCTGTGGGGGCTCCTCCTACCATGCAACGATGCACAGGAGCAGGCCGCAGGGCACCAAGCAAAACACGAGTTCCGAACAGAATGAATCACATCCAGAATTTCCCATTTCCTCCCAACGGGGTACTGAATGATAGAAAGCCACCCTACAGCCCTAGAAAGACGCAGGAAGGTCTAAGGGGGAGGTAGAAGGTAGTCTAGATCAATCCTCCAAGATGTGGAGTCTTGTGAGCAAATATTCAACTTTGTGAGCTGCTGGCCTTAAAGTTGTGAGCGAGCAATCGGGCTACTGCATAAATTAGTTTGTTTTGGAGCCATCCTTCCTGAGTGAAGACAAAAATGTGTGAGCCAGAGGCTAATAAACTGTGAGCTAGCTCACACTAACTCGGCTTCGAGGAAACACTGGTCTAGATGTAAAGGTCGGTCTAGGATAATCTGCTTTCTGAGGCTGGAATGCGCTTTGTGATTGGATCTTCTGGGAACGACATACTGCTTGGAGCTACCCTTGAAGAGTCCTCGGAAGCTGCAGCGAGAGCAGAAGGGGGTGGCTAGGCCCCTGGTCAGAGCCAGCTACGGGGAGCAGGAGACCCTGATACTTTAGCAATTCCACTGGCCACTGATATTCTCCTGAGACTAAGTCAAGATGTTGGTTTCGTCCTTTAGAGTACTACCTGGTTTGGGACTGGGGTATCTGAAGGGCCCTTCTCCCACATATTCTTGCCTGGGGATTAAGATTACAGGCAGATGCTCCCCTGACTCTCCCATCAATCAAAGAAGTTTGTTTGGTGAGTACATGAGAGACGGCCTTTTCGGTGGCAGCCCCACAATTATGGAACCTCCCTAGGGAGATGCGCCTGGCCCCCTTGCTTTCGGTTTCCAGGAAACAGTTGAGCAGTCGGGTTAGAATGGATAAAAGGAAGTCCTTCTTCACCCAAAGAGTGGTTAACACATGGGATTCACTGCCACAGGAGGTGGTGGCAGCTACAAGCATGGGCGGCTTCAAGAGGGAATTAGGTCCACCAGTGGCTATTAGCCACAAGGTATAGAGAGGGACTCTGGGAATGCTCTGTATTCTTAAGAACATAAGAGATGCCAATGTTGGATCAGGCCAAAGGCCCATCCAGTCCAACACTCTGTATCACCCAGTGGCCAGAAATACCAGTGCCATCAGGAGGTCCACCAGTGACGCCAGGACATTAGAAGCCCTCCTTGGTGCTGGGGGGGGGGGCAACAGTGGGATGGCTTCTAGTGTCCTGGCCCCACTGGTGGACCTCCCGATGACACCTGGTATTTTTGGCCACTGTGTGACACAGAGTGTTGGACTGGATGGGCCTTTGGCCTGATCCAACATGGGCTTCTCTTATGTTCTTATGCTCTTATGAATGTGGTTTTATCTAGGACTGCATTAATTAAGTTTTTTATTTATCGGCTGTCCCATTTGAGATTTTAAATTGTGGTCTTTTCTGTGCTTTTCGGTACCTTGTTGTTCTATTTACATTCGAAGTCCACTTTGAGTTCTGTAGGGTAGAAAGGTGGCTAAATGTTGCTTTAAATAAATAAAATAAATATAATAGGTAGCCGATCTGCCGCAGAAGATGCAGCTGCAGACGTCCGAACGTGAAGCACGGATGCAGCTTGGAACAACCGCCTGGAACTCCAGTGCTACGCCAACATAGACTGAGATATAAATTGCATCAATAAATATGTTCAATTGCCTCTAAGAGTCAAGTTCTCTTTTGCTGCCTGCTCTAACTACAAATTAGGCATTTGCAGCCTCTAGGACTAGGAAACCCTCTCGATATAACTGCCTGACAGAATTCCCAGTCATGAAGATTGGGATGCAAAATGGGGGACCTTGCAATAGTTCACTGACTGAACAACTGAAATCGTCCCTGGGGCTCCAGCTAACATACACATTCCGCTTGTCCACACAAGAGCCATATCTTCAGCTGCTTGCTAAGGGCGTGTTGAAAATCACCTGCTAACCACTATAGGCAAACACTCAATAGCACACACAGAAGTCAGAAAATATTATGGATTCTTTTCTTCTTGGTGATACTAATAAAATGACCACAACTGTTGACGCGGCATTTCTGATGCTGCACTTTGAGTTTCCCGCTCTTCAGAGTCCGAGCAGTACAGGCTTAACTGGAGAAAGAGGGCCTAAAAATGCACCAGCAGATACACTGAACAAACCAAATGGGGGGGAGGGTGTGGGGGACATGATGCGAGTCTATACATTTCTGAATCGTACAGAAGTAGATACGGAAGTGAGCTTCTCTGGTGGGCTGGTTCCAGTGTCGGACTACGTTTGGGGAGTCCCAGGTTCAAATCCCCACTCCTGCTGTGGAAGCTCACTGGTTAAGTTGGGCCAGTCACATGCACACAGTGTAAACTACCCTGCAGGGTTGTTGTGATAAAATGGAGGAAAGGGGGAAAATAGACGCTGCTTTTGAGTCCACCTTGGGGGAAAAGGAATGGTATAAATGAGGGGGGGGGACTAAAGAAGCAATCACTCTTTCAAAATTCCAGGACAGTATTATCCAAAGATTGGAATATATTTTTTGAGGGGGGTGTTGCCTAGACTGAGCTCTCAGAGCTTGCTCTAAAAGCCTAAAATGATTCAACTGAGGCTACTGTACTTTGGTTACATTAGAAGAAGACAACAGTCACTGGAAAAGGCAATCGTGCTAGGAAAAGCGGAAGGCCAGCAGGAAAAGAAGAGGACCCAGCAGGAGATTGACTGACTCTACCCCTATAGATAGGAAATAACGGAAGTACACACGGAAATACCATTATGTTGAAGTATTGATTATCTTACTGTACCTTGATTTGTTATGATGCTTTCCCCATGTTTTGTAGGCTTACAGTATGCAAAAAATGTGTTGAAAAATGATGTTTTATGCTTCTCACTTTTCCCTTTCCATTTTGTATCCCTTTAAATAGTAAAACTAGATAGAGAGTGCAAGATATAGATAGATAGTACTATATATGTGTGTGTGTGTGTGTGTGTGAATGAGGTGGATGGACTCAATCAAGGAAGCCAGGAGGGCCCTCCGTTTGCAAGACCAGAGCAAAGCTGTTAATGAGAGGCCGTTCTGGAGGACAATCGTTCACAGGGTCGCCATAAGTCGGAAGCACACGCAAACGACCCAAAAGGAAACATTTCATCACGCAGAACAAAGAACTTATGCCATGCATCGTCCCAAGACACGACAACGGCCAATCGATTCAACGACTTTTAAAAAGGAAGGGAGGTGGACAAAAACAAGGAGACGGTAAGAGTGGATCCTCCATGTCCAGAGGCAATAAACCTGGCTTCCAGATGTGCGAGTCAAGTCTACAGGAGCGGGCCATTTGCATCATGCTCGACTCCCGGCGTCCCTGAGAGGCGTCTGACTCAGCACAGGTGGGATGGATAGTTGTCGCTTTGTTTTCCGATCCTGAACAGACCAGGGGCAAGCAAGTCCTCAAAAATTAACCACATGCGTTCCTGTCTGAAGGGCCTCAACAGCCACTGGGCATCAGCGCTTCAATCCCAGTTACTCCTGGAGTGACTGATTGGCTGATGGCCTCCAAACCCACACTTGGAGCGCACCAGCCAGAAGCATTTCTCACTGTCGGA
>NW_015169243.1:64054-67844 GCF_001447785.1 Gekko japonicus | reverse complement strand
CTCAGATCGTGGATACAAAGCATGGTGCCAGCGGGACTGCAGGGCAAGTAAGGCGATGGCAAACCACCAACTCAGGGTACATCAATCTCCAGCTCTGACATATTTATTACCTATGTTGTCCCCCACACACACTCACACAGCTGAACCCAAAGAGATGATAACCAGAAACCAAGCCTGTCATTCTTTTTATCTGTTAAAAAACATCTTCGCTCTTTCGCATGCTAATCGAACAAGCCACCCTCTCTATATACAACGATGATCTGTCTGACAAAGTGTGCATGCACACAAAAGCTCACACCTTGAATAAAACTTTGTTGGTCTTAAAGGTGCCGCCGGACTCCAACTTGGTTCCACCAATTGTCCCGTGAAGGTTGGCTGTAAGTTGGCCGAAACGTGGCAACACTTTGCACACACATCTGTCTTTGGGCTGCGACCAATGCTCCCTCTAAGCTGTGGAGTCTTGTGAGCAAAAATTCTACTTTCTGAGCTGCTGGCATGAAAGTTGTGGGCGAGCGATTTGGCTGCTGCATAAGTCAGTTTGCTCTGGAGACATCCTTCCTGAGCTAAGGCAAAAATGTGTGAGCTGAAGGCTAAAAAACTGTGAGCTGGCTCACACAAACTCAGTTTAGAGGGAACACTGGCGCCGATGACCACTCCAGGTAGGACTGGGACACCATTCAAATTATGTCAACCACCTGTCGTCATTGGTGTTAGCAGCATTTCCCCGTATATTTACATTGTGGGTTTCAGGTATGCGGCAAGGAATAGACTTTCTGAGGTTTGAGCCTGTCGGGAAAAGGGGGGGGGAGCAAGTGCAGGTTGTGGTCTCCCCCTGGCTGTCCAATCATTCGCCAAATCCCCATCCGAGGGGACTGGTGCAGGAGGATCCCCCCCACCACAATTTCCTGAGTCCTCAATACACTTTTCTCCTGCATTGGACCTTATCATGTGTGATTTGGCCTTCACCTACAAAAAGGGCTCTCAGAAAAAAAGGGCGCTCTGTTAGCGGTGGAGCAACTCCTGGTGAGTAATACTTTCTCTCCCCAACCCATTTTAAAAGGGGGGGGGGAGGAGAGAAACATCAAATGCCTTAAAGATGCCAGTGAGGAGCAGCGCTTTAAAATTAAAGATGATCGGCTTTGAATGAAGAGGCATGCCGGAAAGTAATCCAGCCTGGGCTGCGTTTCAAAAAAAAACAGTCAGCCCGGAGGTTTTCAGCGGGACATATTTATTTACCTTCAATTTGTATCCCGCCTTGCCGGTGCAAACTGGCTCAAGGCGGCTTACACAAGTTAAACTACAATAAAACCAATAAAATTCCAGGCCGCTTGGAAGATCTCTGACGAGAAGGAAACCTCAGGTGACCCGCGCCGGTTTTCCGAGGGAGCCTCTTTGCTCTGGGCCACTCTCTCAATCGGGACACACACACATCAACACACAGGGCTCCTTCTGCTCCCAAAAGCCCAGGCAGCCTGCGCTGGGCCACAACATCTTGGAAAACATCTCCTCTCTCTTGCGACGGGAACTACAAGCAGCGGCTTCACCACAAACAAGGCATGCCAACACACACACAAACACGAACGCGCACACAAGAGGGGGGGATTTCTACATTCCCTGGAACAAGGGTGCTTTTTTTTTAATGCAAAGGGAAGGGAGGGTCCTTAATATCTGTCAAAGGAACAGGCACCCAACAGTGCAATCCTGCCCCAAAGCTTATAAATCTTGCTGCTCTCTAACCAGTGGACTGAATCGAACTATTTCTGCTGCATATAAACAGAACTATCCTACCAGGACAAAGTTTGAGGCCAGTGCTGGCACAGGAAAGCCTTATGCCCAGAATGAAACTTGACTGGTCTTCAACTCCGACTCTGTTCTCTGGCTTCAGACCAAGGCGGCTGCCCACCTGAGTCTACCCTGCTGGGAGCTACTCCCATCTCAACCCCGTGGAATCAATGGGGTGATTAGGAATAGGGTTGTCCTGGATGTTTCTGCCAGGAGCGCTTGAAGGAGAACCCCGGGCAAACAAGGCAACATTGGCCCTCCCGGAGCGGTCAGCACCAATGCTCCCACCTAAGCTGTGGAGTCTTGTGAGCAAAAATTCTACTTTGTGAGCGACTGGCATTAAAGTTGTGAGTGAGCGATTTGGCCACTGCATAAATCAGTTTGCTCTGGCCGAAACGTGGCAACACTTTGCACACACAACACACACACACATCTATCTTTGGGCTGCGACCAATGTTCCCTCTAAGCTGTGGAGTCTTGTGAGCAAAAATTCTACTTTGTGAGCGACTGGCATTAAAGTTGTGAGCGAGCGATTTGGCTGCTGCATAAATCAGTTTGCTCTGGAACCATCCTTCCCGAGGGAAGACAAAAATATGTGAGCCGGAGGCTAAAAAACTGTGAGCTAGCTCACACTAACTCAGCTTAGAGGAAACACTGGTCAGCACCCGGTGTCCCGTTCAACTTGCACCTTTTGGCTCCCCCCCCCCCCCCCCCCCCCCCCGAGCTGCGCACCTGGGCCGCCTTGATGCGCGCGTCCAGCCTGTTCGGCGGCGCCAAGCGCCAGAGGTCTGTGCCAACCGCGCCGGCTGTGCCACGCTTCGCGTCCGTCCCGACCCGCACGGCCAGCGCGCCTCCCACCCACGCCCCACCGGCGGAGCCCTCGCCTCGCCTCACCTGCCGGCAGCGCTCGGAAGCTGCGCACCGTGTTGCCCTCGCGGAGGTGGAGCGCCTGCGGAGCGCCAGGCGCCGAGTCGTCGGGCCGCCCGCGGTAGCGGTCGTAGAGGCGCAGCATGTGCTCCGAGACCATGTCGGCGGCGGCAACGGCCGAGAGCCTCGGCTCACCTGTCCCCCCTGCCGCCTCCGCCGGGCTCCTGCCGCCTCCGCCGCTGCTGCTGCTTCTCCCGGAGCCGGCCGAGCGCTCCCGCCGCGCCTGCCCGGGCGCCAGCAGGCTCCAGCCCAGGCAGCAGAGGCACAGCAGCGGCAGCAGGAGCAGCAGGGCGCGGGGAGAGCCGGCCATCCCGCCCGCCGCCGTGGGGAGCAGGGAGCGGCCGGCCAGCCACGCCCGGGACCGGACGGGACGGGCAGCAGGTGGGCGCCGGCCGCGGGAGGGAGGGAGGGAGGGAGGGGAGGGCTGGCCCGCAGGAGCCGGGGACTGGCGAGGGTCGCGCCGAGGCTGTCCGGGGCGGGCGCGGCGGCTCCGGCAGGTTCCTCGCCTGGCTGCTCCTGCCTGGAGTGGGGCAGGCGCAGCCCTGGGCTGAGTTTTGTGCGGCGGGTGTGCGAAGAGTCCCAGCGCTGCCGGAGCGGCAGCCAATCGCGCCGCCGCCGCCGCCTCCTCCTCGCCGAGCCGGCTGCGGGAGAGAGAGAGAGAGAAGTCGAGGGGGAGCCAGAGCGAGAGCGCACGCCGCCACCGCCACCACCCCAAAGGCACAGGGCGCTCGCCCGGGCGCGCACACGCACGCGCGCTCTCGGCTTCGGCCAAGTCGATCCCGCCCCCCACCCCCCACCCTGGATTGGGGCCCTGCCTGGCCGCGGGCGGCGGCAACCGGGGGCGGGAGGGGCTCTCGGGTCCCTCTCTCCCACTCACCTGCTTCGATAGGTTTAGGGGAAAAAAGAAGGCAAACTGAAACCGGAGCTTCGTTTATTCGCGTGCTAAATATTGCCTTCGTGAGGCCATTTCTCGGATTGATCGCGGAGGACGGTTTTTTTTTTTGGGGGGGGGGAAAACACGAATAGCTGAAAACTAATCCATTCCCACCAAGTCGCTACAAGTTAATCTTTGGGGGAACTG
>NW_015169243.1:60938-64036 GCF_001447785.1 Gekko japonicus | reverse complement strand
CGCGTCGTGATTGGCTGGGCGTGATGTGTGCGTGGCGACGTTCCTGTCCCCTGGCCTGGGGAGCCCAGCCTTAGCCGGACCTGGTCAGATCCCGGAAACTAAGCAGGGCCGGCCGTGGTTAGTGTTTGGCTGGGAGACCCCCGAGGAATACCAGGGCCCTCCTGAGCAAGAGAAAAACACCTCCGAATTTCTCTGGCCTTGAAAACCCGAGGGCCTCGCCCTAAGTCAGCTGTGACTTGACAGCCACAAAAACGAAAAAACTTCTCACTGTGTGTGCACCATGTGGATATATGTATATACACACCCATTTGTGTTTGTGTATCTTGCTCATATTTGCATCCAGGTGAGTGGATTATTCTTAAAGGTAAAGGTTTCCCTTGCTCGAAAGCCAGTCGAATCCGACTCTAGGGTTGTGGTGCTCATCTCCGTTTCAAAGCCGAAGAGCCAGCGCTGTCGGAAGACATTTCCGTGGTCATGTGGCCGGCGTGACTAAATACCAAGGCGCACAGAACGCTGTTACCTTCCCACCGAAGTGGTACCTATTTATCTGCTTGCAGTTTCTTGCTTTCGAACTGCTAGGTTGGCAGGAGCTGGAACTAGAGACTCCCGTCATGTGGCTCACTCTGTCATGTGGCACACTAGGGTCTTGAACTGCTGAACTACCAACCTTCCACAGCCTGCAGTTCAGAGTCTTAACCACTTGAGCCACTGCAGCTCCTGGATTATTCTTAGGTGAGATCTTATGTGTGTCCCCTGTGCATTCCTAATATATTTAAATAATTTTTTTTTAATGCCATGGTATAGGTAGAGAAGTCCAAAAACAAGTCATTTGCAAAAATGCCCCTTATTGCTAAGTGACACAAAAATGCATGTTCTCTGGACCACCAGTATTCACTCTTACATTGCACATCTTCAGATGCCCACATCTTAAGATAACCCAATGCGGCATGGCAGAATCAGGGTTCCCTCCCCCTCTACAAACAGAGCAGGAGTTGGCAGAGTTTCATGCGTTCTCCTCCCCCCCCCTTCCCAATCTCAGTTTTGTTTGGAATTACAAGAGAAGGCTGCCATTTGGGAGCATGTGCACACAGCAGCTCAGTCAGGTGACTATGAAAAATAAACATAACCTGTGGCCCTCCCCTGGCTCAGTCATGCTTTACGTTCCTCCGCACCACCGGACAGAATTGGAAAAGGTGTTTCCAGCTTTACTCTGTCTCAACCACTCCATGAGCCACTTAACTTCAGAAGGGGGCCCAGACATCCCTGGGCAGTTGGCCTGATTACCATGGAGTGTGTGGTTTGTGGACTGTGGTCTCAGACTGCCAAGCCGACCAGAAATGGTAACTCCTTTCATCTGGGGCAAGTGGGCTTGAAGGTTATTTTAATGCATTTCCTTTAAAACTAATGGGACAAATGCCTGTGAGGCTTTTATTGACAGGATTTATTTCCATCGGTTTATTTAAAAATATTTATTTTTAAAAACAGACAGAGAGAGAACAGCAGTGTGGTGTAGTGGTTAAAGTGTCAGACTAGGATCTGGAAGGGCTGCGGTGGCTCAGAGGTTAAGACACTGACCTGCGGACCGGAAGTTCTGTGCACCTTGGTGTTTAGGTATGCCGGCCACATGACCACGGAGAACTCTTCGGACAGCGCTGGCTCTTTGGCTTGGAAACAGAGACGAGCACTGCCCCCTAGAGTCGGATTCGACTGGCTTTCAAGCAAGGGAAACCTTTACATTTACTTTTTAGGATCTGGAAGACCCGAGTTCGAATCCCTGTTCTGCCATGGAAGCTGGCTGGGTGACCTCTGACCACTCTCAGCCTAACCTCTCTTACAGGCAGGGCTTTTTTCCCTGAGGGAACAGACCAGAATGGAGTTCCAGATCCTCCTCAACAAAATTCTTTTTAAAATGTTTAAAAGTTCAAGAGTTTTCAGTATACAGATTGAAAGCTTCATTTTCCTTTTGAATTCTGACACCTCTCTCTCTTTCTCCCCCCCCTTTTAAAAAATCCCTGCTCACAGGGTTGTTGTGAGGATAAAATGGAGGGCAGGAGAACACGGAAGCCTCCTGAGGTCCTCTCATTGTGGAGAAAGATGGGGTAAAATGTAGGAGGAGAGACTACTGTAACTCACTTTGGGCTAGGGCTGCCAAGTCCCCCCGGGGTGCAGATAATCCCCTGCTTTGGAGGCCCGATTTCCAACGCCGTGGAACCCCACCCCGGCGTGCACGTCAGCCCAATGTGACGTGATGATGCCGGGCACGCTGGGGGTGGGGCCACAGCCATCTGAGGGGAAAACATAGAGTCCGGGAGCACCCCGCAGCGAAGAAAAACCAACTTGGGAACCCTACTTTGGGCCCCCATTGGGGAGAAAAATGGAATGCAACTGAGATGAATAATTAAAAGAAATATATCTATTCTAAAATATTCCACCTTTCTCCCCCGCCCAAGGTGTTCATGACAGTTTAGCAAAACAAAACAATCCTTCGATAAAACATAGCAACAAAATGCCCCCCCCCAGCAACAAAAAAAAAGACCAGTGGGTACCTTTTTTTTTTTGCCGTCAAGTCACATCACACTTTTGATGACCCCTGGTGGGGTTTCCAAGGCAAGAGACATTCAGAGGTGGTTTGCCATTGCCTGCCTCTGCATCATGACCCTGGTATTCCTTGGAGTTTCCCCCTCCAAATACTGTCCAAGGCTGACCCTGCTCAGCTTCTGAGATCTGACAAGATGGGGGCTTGCCTGGCCTAGCGAGGGCAGGGCTGACATCCACAGCAACTTTTTTTGGGGGAGGAAATTAAGAAGAGAAGAAGAGATTGGATTTATACCCCGCCCTTCACTACCCAAAGGTGTCTCAGAGCGGCTTACAAAATCCTTTCCCTTCCCCTCCCCACAACAGACACCCTGTGAGGCAGGTGGGGCTGAGAGAGTTCTGAGAGAACTGCCATTGAGAGAACAGCTCTGAGAGAACTTATGAGTGACCCAAGGTCACACCAGCAGCTGCATGTGGAGGAGTGGGGAATCAAACCCGGTTCTCCCAGATTAGAGTCCGCACTCTTAACCACCAGGGCTCTATTTTTGGGCAGGAACGCACAG
>NW_015169243.1:42841-60654 GCF_001447785.1 Gekko japonicus | reverse complement strand
CTGTGAGGCAGGTGGGGCTGAGAGAGTTCTGAGAGAACTGCCATTGAGAGAACAGCTCTGAGAGAACTTATGAGTGACCCAAGGTCACACCAGCAGCTGCATGTGGAGGAGTGGGGAATCAAACCCGGTTCTCCCAGATTAGAGTCCGCACTCTTAACCACCAGGGCTATTTTTGGGCAGGAACGCACAGGAATGGAGTTCCGGCTGACTTCAGAGTTGGCCATGCCCACTACAGCCAAAATTGCTGCATGCATGGCTACAGAGGGAAGGCCTGGAGAATGCCACCCCACCCCCTGGCAACTCCAAGGCGGGCGGGGCCAGGGGGGCCTCTGGAAGGATTGGGGAGGTATTTAAATGCCTCCCTGTGCCTTCCCCGGCCTGTCCAAGGGTCGGCTTGCCTGGGCTCCCCGCAGCCGCCGGGTGCCCGCGCAAGCTGAAGGAAGGTATGGGCTGTGTGGCCTGATATGCTAATGAGCTGTGCTGTTAGGGGTGTGGCCTGATATGCTAATGCGTTTCTGCTGATGGGTGTGGCCTATTATGCTAATAGGTTCCTGCTGGGCTTTTTCTACAAAAAAAGCCCTGTTGACCACTATACCAAACTGGCTCACTAAAAAGAGACACCCTGGCAAGTGTTTGGGTGGGAGACCACCAAGGCAGTCCAGGGTTGCTATGCAGAGGAAGGCAATGGCAGAACCACCTCTGCTTGTCTCTCACTTTCACTCTACAGATCAAAGTGGGCCGTGTTGGTCTGAAGCAACAGAACAAAGTTAGAATCCAGTGGCACCTTTAAGACCAACAAAGTTTGATAACCAGAAACCAAACTTGTCATTCTTTTTATCTGTTAAAAAACATCTTAACTATTTTGCATGCTAATTGAACAGGCCTCCATCCATCCATCCATCACTATGATCTGTGACTCCACTTTATTGACTGATGAGGTGTGCCTGAACACGACAGCTCACACCTTGAGTAAAACTTTGTTGGTCTAAAAGGTGCCACTGGACTCAAACTTTGTTCTTAACTCCACAGGGTCACCATAAGTCAGCTGTGACTTGAGGACACTTTACACACACACACACACACAGAGAGAGAGTGCTACTGGACTCGAATCCAGCTCTTCTACTGCAGACCAACATGGCTATCCTCTGAAACGCCTAGGAAAGTGTTTTTAGGATTTCCCTGGTGCTACCAAACTGAGCATTAAAAACATGTTACTTGTTTCCTCCTCCTCCTCCTCTCTCTCTTTTAAAAATGAAGAGTTTAATAAACAGGCCCAGCTTGCAGATCACAGACTGGATTTCTTGGACCTCGGATACAGCAGCCATGTGTAGACTTCAGCCATCTCCGGGCATTGCCAATTCCTTCCGTAGCCAACCAGAAGGAAACAAGTGTTGCCCCCCCCACCTCCGCCCGCCCCGCATCCCCGCCGGCCCTGAACAGACCACTGGACTCAAATCCTAGAACGGAGAACGTGCAGCAATGTCCCTTTCAACTGGGCTCCAGATAACATTCCTCCACAGCAATGGAGTTCCCGGTCAGCTGGAACTCTTAATTCACACATCTGGAAGTGAGCAAAAAACACAATCAATTAATGAAACCAGAGATTAAATGAGGGGGGGGTGGGGAGCCCAAACTCTCCCTGCGTTTATGGAAATGCCTGTTTGACCTCATATGCCTGCTAAGAGCAGAAGTTTGAAACCGCTGCAACAATCCCCTTCCCATGCTATTTGACTCAGCTGTTTGATCTTTAATGTATTTCTTGCTTGCTGATCTGTGGGAGATGGGGAGGAGGAGGAGGAGGAGATTGGATTTATACCCCACTCTTCACTCAGAGTCTCAGAGTGGTTTACAAACTCCCCACTCCTCTTCCACATGCAGCTGCTGGGGTGACCTTGGGTCCATTACAAGTTCTTTCAGAGCTGTTCGCTCAAGGGCAGTTCTCTAGAGAGCTCTCTCAGCCCCACCTGCCTCACAGGGTGTCTGTTGTGGGGGACGGGGGAAGGGAAAGGAGATTGTAAGCCTCTCTGAGACTCCTTTGGGTACTGAAGGGCGGGGTATAAATCCAATCTCCTCTTCTTCCTCTGTGATTTTGTAAACCCCCTAGCTAAGTTTCCGTGAGAAAAGCAGGCTGTACATGAAGGCGGCGTGGTATAGTGATTAAAGTGTTGGACTAGGATCTGGGGACTTGGGTTCGAATCCCCACTTGTGCCAAGGAGGCTCGCTGGGTGACCTTGGCCTCGTCACACTCACTGAGCCTCACCTCCCTTACCGGGGTTGTTGTGAGCATTAAATTGAGGGTAAAAGAATGATGTCAGCCGCTTTGGCTCCCCATCGGGGGGAAAGGCAGGGTAGAGATGAATTCATTCAGAGGTTAAGAATAATCATGATGTTTGCTGGATGACCTGGGATGGGTACTTTCTCTCAGCCTGTCCTCCCTCACAGGGTTGTTGTGAGGCTAAAAGCAAAGCACGTTCAGTAGGCCACCTGGAGCTCTCTGACTGACATGCTAGTTCTACAAAATCAAGCCACTAGTCGTCACTCACTGAAGAGCCACTGGGTGTTCTGCTTCTTAAGCAGTAACTTTCTGTGTTCTAAAGGTTCTTTTTAAAGTGAAGGGGACCTTGCAAAGTAGCTTGCAATATGGCATGAAGGGCTGCCATTCAAAAGGAGAAGAAGAGTTGGTTTGAGAGAAGTGATTAAAAATATACCATGAAAGAGGGCTGAGGCGGAGAAGAAAACCAACACTGCAGTGGTAGCTGCGGCCAAAGGAATGTTATTTTAATTTGAGCAGCCAATCAGATCTCTAGAGGGCAATCTATACGGCCCCAACCACATTCTGAAACCACGTGAGGGGCACCAGGCAAGTCATTGGTGGGCACTATAGTGTCCATAAGCACCACATTGGGGTCTCCCTGCTGCCTGCTCCGTTACTCCACACGGGCTGCTTCCCACTCTACGAATTAATCAAGTGGTAGACACAAAAATGTGACTTGAGGTCGTGTTAGACTGTCCCACTTCAGAAGTGTGCTTTGCATGTGAAAGCTTCTACCCAGAATATAACTTTGGTTGTCTTAAAAGGTGCCTGCTAGACTCAGACTTTGTTCTCCCGCTGAGATATGATCCACGACAGGCAAAGAATCTCAATAGGTTTTGTTTTGCAGACTTGAAGCCCCAAAAGATAGACGGTAGATTTTTGTGGTTGCTCTTAGGGCCTGCCGTTGCTTGTGATTGGAGCCTGATCCTAAGCAAAAGTTCACTTACTTCTTAAGTTTGCTTAGTATTACAGCTTCAGCCTAATATTTAACCTGGTGCTCCCTTCGTAGAGCTTGTTCCACGGTGCAGGTTTCCCTGCCCATCAATGGATTTCTATCTCCTGAAGATACTACAAGGAGGGAGGGGGGGTAAAATGATTGTATAATGATTTAATGTAAGATAATGTATATAAACTTCAATAATAAAAAAAAATACATTAAAAAAAAAGAGATGCCAGGATGGCTAAAATTACAGCAAGGAGATTTATAGTAGGAGATTTGGAGTCCTGTGGCACCTTCAAGACTAACAGATTCAAGCTCATGCTGGAATGCATTTCGATCCGTCATTCAGGACCGCTGGATTCCTATTAAATATGGCTAAAACACCAAATAATTTAGGTAAAGCTTGTCGTTTGAAATCTGCATTCGAAATTTGAATCTTGGCCGATTTCCAGGATTTGTGAATGTTTGTTTTAGCTACAGAAAGGTCTTCAGGACACGTGCAGGCAACCTGAACTGCCTTATCCCTCTCAACCCACTGGTGGACCTCCTGACGGCTCCTGGTATTTTTGGCCACTGTGTGACAGAGTGTTGGACTGGATGGGCCTTTGGCCTGATCCAACATTGGCGTCTCTTATGTTCTTGTTCTTATCTCTGAAAACTTTTCATGGTAGTGGGGGTGGAAAGTGCCCTCAAGTCACAGCTGACTTAGGCTGACCTCACAGGGTTTTCAAGGCAAAAGACTTTCAGAGGTGGTTTGCCATTGCCTGCCTCTGTATCATGACCCTGGACTTCCTTGGTGGCCTCCCATCTAAGTACTAACCAGGGCCGACCCTGCTTTGCTTCCACGATCTGATGAGATTGGGCCAGACTGGACCATCCAGGTCATAGCTCATCATGTTCCCTGGTTCTCTTCCCCCAACTTTAGCAATTCGTTCTTTGTCCACAAGCCGTTCATTCAGTGTTGACATGGAAAATATGCAAAACCGAATGCCAATTTGTTGGGGGGGGGGGAAGACACTTTATATTGTCATATCCCTTTAAAAAAAATCATTCATCAGTGTGTCAGAATTGAAAATATGCAATTTATGGCCAAATGTACAGCAATGAATAACACATACCTACCTCTTCCCGCTTGGATCATGCATTTTGAAAAGATCTTCACACCAAGTCCCTAAGTGAGCGACTGGCAATGTAACTGCAATAGTTTATTCATTTGCCTTTATTCCATGTGGCCATCCCAAGCATCTTTGCTGCAGGCCTGTAGGTATAGTGGGGCTTTAGGGGGTTCCACTCCCTTTCTCAAAGGCACAGCCCTACAAGAATTTCTCCTGTAAATGCTTTTCTCCGATCATTTTTGCACATTGTTTTTAAAGGCGTGAGTTCCTTTAAGCAGAGTGGGGGACTGATTCCCGCACCGAATAAGGGAGTTGGAGTAGGTGACCTCTAGGATCCCTTCTAACTCTGTGTCAAGAACCTAGTCTCCTTAAGAGAGTGTTTCTGCCTAAGTGTTAGCTTTCTTAACTATAGAAGTAATCACCCCCCACCTGCCGGCTTGTTCTCAGAATTGTTGCTTAGGCTGGCAGAAGTGATTAACTTGCAGCAGCTGAGAACTGTCATCTGAAGCAGCTGACAGCTTGCAATTTAGAGATGTCTCCTGGTAACAGCTTTCTATCAGCTATAAATGGCTTTTCTTTCTGCACTGAGAACTTCAGCCCCACTAGAAAAAAAAATCTGCCCCCCACAAGCCACAAAATCCTGGCTACGGGACTGCTTTGTTGCAGTCCAAGACGGCTGGCCTCACGTTGGAGAGATTAGTTGATTCCCATTTCCCTCCCTCCCTCCCTCTCTTTCGTTGGCCAGGCAGGCCAGGAATTCATAAGGCAGTCTAGCCCAGCCTGACATAATTGGCAAAGGTTGCAATTATTCTGCTCACAGTCAGGGCACATGTGCAGAAGTCAGAGGGACTGAAGCAGCCTTCAACATGTGCAGGATCGCAGCCAAGACGTGTCAGATGGCTCCGGCCCATCCGCAGAGAAATCCGGCCCTCTCCTTGGAATCTTTGGACAGCCTGTTCCAACGGCATGAATGTTTATTTCAATTAGGGTTGCAATAACTCATTGCTTTGAAAACTGGACTACGTCTCTCTCTCTCTTTTCCCTCCCCAGCAGGACTATATAGAATCGATGCCATTTCACTGTAGATTTCCCAGGTATTAAAATAATAAAGGGTTGTTTGGTGCTAGGGACTCAGTCTGGAGAAAAAGGATTATGTTTCTGAATGCTTTTCAACCAACGGCATCCCCGTCCCGGAGGCCTCAAGGTTGGCTCTACAATAAATCTTCACCGCTGTGTGTTTTATTCTGGATTAAAATGTTTACCTAGTTGTAATTTGTCCAGCTAGTGCAGTCTAGTGCTTAGAGAAGGGGTAGGCAATGTTTGTTGGCCTAAGTCAGGGAGGAGCTGTAGCTCAATGGAAGAGCCTCCTGCTTTGCACGCAGAAGGTCCCAGGTTCGATCCCTGGGAGCGCCAGTATAAAAAGGACCAGACAGTAGGACCGATTTCTCACCAGCAGCTGCACCGCCCTCGCTCTTCCCTTCCCCTGATTGTATTTGTCAATTTCCCACTACTTGCTGCGCGGCCACAATTTCCCCCGCGTCTTCTCAATCTCAAAAAAACAAGGATCTAGAAGACCCGGGGAAAATCGGGGGATGCTGTGGGTCAAAATGTGGCCGCGCAGCAAGTAGTGGGAAATTGATGAATACAATCAGGGGAAAGGGAAGAGCGAGGGCGGCGCAGCTGCTTGTGGGAAATCAGTCTAGGTGATGTGAAAGACCTCATTGAGGGACCCCAGAAAGCATGCGTGTGCACCCTTATGCTCCACCATAGCAGCTGTGCTCATCTGAGTAGGGCCTTCTGTAGGTGCCGAACTGCAACAGGGCAAGATTAACAAATGTCCGTATGCGGTGCCTTCTCGGTTGTGGCTCCCACCTTGCAGACAGGCTGGCCCGAGGAGGTCAGGAAGGCTTCTGTTCTCCTGGCTTTCTGAAAACTATGCAAAACTGACTTATTCAAGGGGTTTTTTCCCCCATGCAAGCAATGGGGTAGGCACTGTACAAAAGGATTCACAAAGTTACTCATTTATTTAGTGAAGATGCTGGTCCCCCAGCAGCTGCATGTGGAGGGGTGGCAAGTCAAACCCGGTTCTCCCAGATTAGAGTTCGCGCTCCTAACCACTAGACCAAACTGGCCCCCCAAACACCAAACCATCGCCACCTCGCAGGCAGGGTAAGGAGGAGGCAGTAATGAAAAAAGATGGAAGAAAAGGGGAGGGTGGCCAGCCATGACGGAAACCGTTGCCGTCCTCAACCAAATGCCTGGCAGAACATCTCTGCATCACAGGCCCTGCGGAATTGCATTAAGCCGTGCAGGGCCCCGGTGGTGTTTGGCAAAGTGTTCCACTAGGTCGGAGCCAGGACCGAAAACATCCTGGCTCTAATTGAGGACAGCCGGATGCCTTTGAGGCCGGGGATCACCAGTAGATTGATCTCAGCAGGGCTGAGACAAATGGAACAAAATATCGGGGACCATGATCTAGACCAGTGATGGCAAACCTTTTAGAGACCGAGTGCCCAAACTGCAATCCAAAACCCACTTATTTATTGCCAACATGGCAATTTAACCTGAATACTGAGGTTTTACTTTAGAAAAAACAACTCATACATTAACTTAAGATGATCCAAACAAAGTAAGGAAAGCAATCCCAAATGCTTTCATTTACTTAAAATTATTTGGCAGAGAATTCGACACGTTAATGACGGTCTGGGCCTGGCTGGGGCGATGGCACGCATGCCGACAGAGAGGGCTCTGAGTGCCGCCTCTGGCACCCGTGCCATAGGTTCGCCACCACTGATCTAGACGATGGTAAGCAGGATCCCGCGATGTAATTTTGCATCACTGAATGTGTCGTGTTAATACCTACGCTTTTGCTTCAGTTGGCCCAGCCATAGTCTCTCTGCCCAACCTGCCTCACGGTGGTGTTATGAGGATAAATGGGGAAGAGAGAACCAGGGACGCTGCCCCGAATTCCATTGTGGAAGGGTGAGGTTGTTTTTTTTAAAAAAAAAAGGCTATAGAAAAGTCAGCTCTGCGGCAGGTTATATTTGAAGAGAAGAAAAACAGTTGGATTTATACCCCATCTTTTACTCACAGTCTCAGAGTGGCTTACAGTCTCCTTCCCTTCCTCTCCCCACAGCAGACACCCTGTGAGGTAGGTAGGGCTGAGAGAGCTCTTTCGAGGACTGCTCTTAAGAGAACAACTCTGAGAGAACTGTGGCTGACCCAAGGTCAACCAGCAGCTGCATATGGAGAAGTGGGAAGTCAAACTCAGTTCTCCCAGATTAGAGCCCGCACTCCTAACCACTACAACAAGCTGGCTCTCTTGGGGAAACTACACACGTGGAAAACACCTTCCTCTTTTTCTGCCACCACCCAGCTGTCGGCTATGACCCACTGGCTAAGTGCCCTTTGACTGAGCTCATGGCTCTGAACACACCCAGGCCTTCCTTGAGTACCTGTGAGCGGAGAACTAACTCAGCCCGATCTTATCTAGCTGCTGCCAGCCACCCCACAGGTTTCCCCGCCTCCTTCCCCTGCCAGAACCATCTCAGGGAGAACGCAGCGATGATGCAAACAGTCCATTCGCTGCACTGCATTAGCAAACGATGCAGTGCCCATTTGTACATGTTTGGGCATCCTACCTTGGCTTTCTCAAAGGGCAACTCACTTGCCACACATGCCTTAAATTATTCATTACTTTCAGCTGGTGGGTTCTTAGTCCTTCATTATTTATCATCAAGTCTGGGGCAAGTGATGCTCTGTCTTCTTGGTGCTTGGGGGGGGGTCAACAGTGGGAGGGCTTCTAATGTCCTGGCCCCACTGGTGGACCTCCTGATGGCACTGGTATTTCTGGCCACTGTGTGACACAGAGTGTTGGACTGGATGGGCCTTTGGCCTGATCCAACATTATGTTCATAAGTCACAGCGGACTTTTGGAAACTCCGTGGAACGTTCAAGGCAAGAGATGTTCAGAGGTGGCTTGCCATTGTCTGCCTCTGCGTCGTGCCCCTGGATTTCCTTGGTGGTCTCCCATCCAAATACTAACCAGGACCAGCCCTCCTTAGCTTCCCAGATCTGATGATACTGGGCTAGACTTGGCTATCCAGGTCAGGGCTAGTCCTTTACAGAAGGTTACCTTTCTTTATGTCTATCGTCAAGGTGAGGAGACCACCAAAGAAGTTCAGGGTTGCCGGGCAGAGGAAAGCACTAGCAAAGGATCTCTGTTTGTCTCTTGCCTTGAAAACCCCAGGGGGTCACCATAAGTCAGGTATGACTTGATGGCACTTTCTAACATCACACTCTTCGGTTCCAGAAGGGCTCATGCCGTCCTTCCTGCACACTAAACATGTGCTGGTTTTAAGGGTCTGGAGCCCAAGCCCTTTGAGAGGCAAAGGTGCTGTAAACATAAGAAGAGCCCCGCTGGATCAGACCAGTGGTCCACCCAGTCCAGCATCCTGTCTCACACAGTGGCCAACCAGTTCCTCTGGAGGGGCTACTACAGGGCATGGAAGCTTGAGGCCCTCCCCTGTTGTTGCCTCCTGGCTCTGGGATTCAGAAGTTTCATGCCTCTGAATGTGGAGGTTCCCCACAGTCACCATGGCTAGTAGCCACTGACGCACCTGTTTGGTGTAGTGGTTAAGTGTGCAGACTCTAATCTGGGAGAACCGGGTTTGATTCCCCACTCCTCCACTTGCACCTGATGATGTGACCTTGGGTCAGTCACAAGCTCTGGCACAGCTGTCCTTGAAAAAGAGCCGTTTCTGTCAGAGCTCTCTCAGCCCCACCCACCTCACAGGGTGTCTGTTGTGGGGAGGGGAAGGGAAAGGAGTTTGTAAGCCGCTCTGAGACTCCAAGTGAAGGGCGGGGTATAAATCCAATCTCCTCCTCTTCTTCTTCTTCTTCTTCCATGAATCTATCTAATCCCCTTTTCAAGCTGTTTATTCTTGTGGCCATCATTACATCCTCTGGCAGTGAATTCCACATTTTAATCACTCTCTGTGTAAAGTAGCATTTCCTTTTGTCCGTCCTGAACCTATTGCCCATCACCTTCACTTGATGCTCTTGAGTTTTAGTATAGCTACAGCCTCTGCTGAACTGATCTGACCCTCCGAGACATTTGAGCTTAAGACCCCAGCTTTGCGGTGTCGTAGGCCGAATATTCAAAACTGAATTATTCTGAAGCAGTATAAATGTTGTTGCTTTAAAAAAAATACTCATAAATCACATGTGGAAAATTTATGGTGAGATTGCCCAACATTTTAAATTTCATTTAGTACACATTATGTAATCTACATATGTTATTGTAACTTGAATATTGGGCAACTGAACGTACAGAAGTCAGCGCACAAAAGAAAGGCGGCCCTAGATGAAACAAAATAGTTTGTCTGTCACAGCTTCTCACCAAGCAGTTATGGAAATAGGGTCACCCCCCTAACACTGGAAAACATGGAGTGAAGTATTTAACAAGGAATTCTGATGACTCTGAAAAATGCTTATAGTGTTCATGCAGAAGTGGAACATCAAATGCAAATTGCCCATATATCTATCCCCCCCCTTCTCCTAACCTCTAAATGGACTCTCAGTGCCAATCTATGCATTTGAAGGACTGGTGACACCTGATATAAACCTCCTGAGATGGTTCCAGTATGCAGGTGTGGAGAAATGCATTGCCCCTTAATGATCACATCAAGATTGCAGTCATTGAGTCTGTACTCTGTCCATGCTCCAAGATCCTAGCTGCAAGCAGAAGCTGGCAGACAAGAAAAGTATAAAGCATGTGTCATCAATCCCCAAGCATACAGCACTTGTGCTGAGATGTAAATGGCTCTGGCAGAAGCGAGACAAAAGGTTTAGCAGCTAACACCTCAGCTAGATTGTCACACCTAAAGGACAGAGATTGGGAAAGCCAGTAGGTTAGATCGTATTTCTTCCTTTTGGGTCAGGAAGATTGGAAATGACCTCAGAGGAGGATAGACTCCACAAAGGGGAGATTATAAATTCTCTGGACACAAGGGGAAAGTCTCTCTTTTGCCTTCAGCTGTGCTCAAGTTGTGAAAGGACTATGCCTTTTCAACAGAACTTTATCTTGACCATATGTCAAGGGACAATGGGGACAAGTCCCAAACTCAAAGGTAATAGAGAGTTTTACATGCTGCAGCTCCAAGAGTCATTAGCCTATGCTATGTTAACATTGTTTAGGATAAGTATAGAGTTAGGGTTTAGAGGACCGTATGTTTACACCATTTCTTTTTATCCTTGATCAGTTTGATGCTTCTTCAGACCTTGTGTACTCTTTTTATTTGTTCATTAAACTTTTTAATGTTCTGAATGCCCAAAGCTTGGTCTTTTTACCCACACTAAATCTAATTTACTTCATTAAACTTTTTAATGTTCTGAATGCCTAAAGCTTTCCCACTTTCCAAAGAGCAGTAAAGGAGAGCAGCAGTGGTTAAGTTTGCCATCCCCTAAAATGTGACAGATTGTCCCTGTGCTTGCTAAAATGAGCAAGGAGGAAGACACAGCAAATAGTTAGAGCCTATAAACAGCAACACAAAATGCTAATCCTTTTAATAGGAAATACTCTTCCAGATTAATTAGTAGCAGCAATTACTACCCATAGTGAAGTTGGTACACTGGGAGTAAGGGAAAGGGATGCCTTGCTGGGCAGAGGCCCAAGATAGCCATTTGACTTTCCTGAACTCCTGGACAAACAGGAACAGGGTTTGTGAGACTGTTTCCTTACACAGGTGAGGGAATGTTTGACAGAATGCTCTTTCACATTCCCTGGATCCTGATATTTCACAGGCAGAGAGTTGGACATGTAAAGCTGCCTTGTTACCAAAGGAGTCCATCTCATGAGGCATTGTATACTCTTGTCGGTATCAGTTCTTCATGCTCCGCTATTGCCATCCAGCTTTTTGGACTTCAGGGCTCCTAGGAAAGATGAAGTCACGAGATGCTGCTTTAGACCATCCATGCATCTAGCTCAACGTTGTCTACGGCTGGCTTTACATTTCTCCCACCAAGTTATTCTATCAGCAGTAGCTCTCCATGGTCTCATGCAGAGAAGATGCCACACTGAAGATGCCAGGGGTTGAAGCTTGGGCCTTCCGCATGCCAAACAAGTGCTCCACTGTCCCTCTTTAACATTTGTAATGTTCTTAACATGAGGTATAAACGTGAGTTCCCCTCACCTCTTGCATTCTGTAGTCCAGTCCCAAGTGGGCTTGTTGTCACATGTGCTCTTTCTCAACAACTAGATCATCTCCTAGACCTTGTGGGAAGCTGTGGGAGCCAAGCTACACTGTAGTTGTACAGCATGGGTGAGGGTATTATAACAGAATTCTCAGCTCCATGACAGAACACTTCCCAAGATGCCTTCTGGGAAACCAGGATAGACTGGTTTCAAGCTGATTTACTTTCAGAGTGGAGATGCGGCTTGTGACGGAGTGAGATTTTTGTCAGTTTGGGCTACAGTTTGTGACTCTGTTGCTCTCATGACCTGTGTACATGCGCCCATGCTTTCACATCTTGTGGTTTGGATGCAATAAAAGCTCTCTTTTGCTGTGCCCACAGAACATCAAAGCATTTCATTATAAGGTCCCTATAGGGTTTCCCTGAGACTGTTCAATGCAGGCAGGCAAGATAACTCCTAAAGTACCTATAGGCATTTACCGTCTAATGGGGGGAAACAGCCTTGCAGATTTAGTTGTCCATATTTTATGTTACACACTCGAAGGGAGTATCGGTTCAGTATAAACTGCTCAGTTGCTACTTGTTTTATGTGCTTTTTAATGTTCTGGGTGGGTTTTCGATAGTTTATCAATAGCGAATGACTTTGATGGCGTTCAGGCTTTTACGATCTTTCTACCCTGGACGCCTCCTCAAGCAGATTCTCTGGAGAGTCACCTGAAAGAGATCTTCTAAATAAACGAAGGGGAAAGTGTCCAGGTGTATATAAACACTTGGCCCAGAATGGAGGGTGGGGGGAGAGGTTAGGGCTGGAAGTGCTGGAAGGATGGACTGGTCAGCCCTCTGCATTCCAGATAAGACTGTGTTAAGTGCACTATAAAGGCTTGGAGTCTATCTAGCGTGAGTGAATACTGATTGCCTGCCCTGCCCTGCCTCCTCCTCCTGCAGCCTGCTGTGCCCTTCCCCAGTCGTGCACCAGAACCCCTCTGGACTGCTCTGAACAGTGTAAGGCAGGGGTGTCAAACATAAGGCCCACGGGCCAGAACCGGCCTGTCCAGGGCTCTTATGTGGCGTGCGAGCGACTAGTGCAAGGGAAGGAACAGGAGACTGTTCAGTGGGGGGGGGAGTGGGCAGAGCCACTCTGACTGTGGCTTCAGCATGGCGGAACAACCTCGTCTGCAGCAGTCAAACGAGGTGGGAGCATCTGCCCAGTGCTGCACCGCTGGCTCTCCAGTCTGCCTGTATGGGTTTTCCTCTGCACACCCCTCCCAGCCCACGGGGACTTGCAGTGAGGATACACCAACTCGGAGCTTTCCAGCTACTGTCCTTTATACAGTTTATATCTCCGGTACCTGGCATTATGTTTTATGGTACACATGGCCCGGCCTGACGAAGAGACATTTATGTCAGATCTGGCCCTCATGACAAATGAGTTGGACACCTCTAGTGTAAGGAGCACAGTAGTGGTCAGCGGCTGGAGGGGGTGGGATTGGCAAAAATGGCCCTTTCCTTGTGTTAGGATCCAGGTCATGCTTTGTTCAGTTTAATCATAATGATGACGACGACAACAACAACAACGTTGATGGTGGTGGTGTGTCGTAAAACCACCACCTGCTGGCGTAAAGCCACCACAATATTTGGTGACCCCCTGTGTGGTTTTCAAGGCAAGAAATGAGCAGCAGTGTTTTGCCGTTGCCTTCTTCTGCACAGTAGCCCTCTGCCTTCCTTGGTGGTCTTCCATCCAAGCACAGACGGTGGTTGACACTCCTCAGCTTCCAAGCTCCGGTGAGACTGGGCTAGGCTGGGCAATCAGGCTGCTAATCAGGGCTTTTTTTGTAGAAAAATCCCAGCAGGAACTCATTAGCATAATAGGCCACACCCAACAGCAGAAACTCATTAGAATATTAGACCACACATTGACAGCACCGTGCATTAGCATATTAGGCCACACACCCCATGTTACCAGAAGTGTGGTCATCCAGCCACACCCACCTTTTGCTTCTTATTCTGTTTACCTTGTCAAAACCCAGGGCTTTTTTGCAGCAGGAACTCCTTTGCATGTTAGGCCACACACCCCTAATGTAGCCAATCCTAATGCGTTTCTGCTGTTGGGTGTGGCCTATTATGCTAATGAGTCCCTGCTGGGCGTGGCCAACTCAGGAGCCAGCCGGAACTCCGTTCCTGTGCGTTCCTGCCCAAAAATAGCCCTGCTGCTAATAATTAAGTGCTGTCAAGTGTCAGCTGACTTCTGGCAACTCCTCTTGGGCTTTGCAAAGCAAGAGGTGAGCACAGCTGGTTTGCCATTGCCTTTTTGGTGTAGTGGTGCAGTGGTTAAGTGCAGGGGCTCTAATCTGGGAGAACCGGGTTTGATTCCCCATTCCTCCACATGCACCTGGCTGGATGACCTTGGGTAAGCCATAGTCCTGGCACAGCTGTTCTTGAAAAACAGCAGTTTCTGTCAGAGCTCTCTCAGCCCCACCTACCTCACAGGGTGTCTGTTGTGGGGAGGGGAAGGGAAAGGAGTTGGTAAGCTGCTCTGAGACTCCCTTGGGTAGTGAAGGGCAGGATATAAATCTAATCTCCTCTTTTTCTTCTCTTCTTTCTCTGGAGAGCAACCTTGGTCTTCCTTGGTTGTCTCCAGTGTTCCCTCTAAGCTGAGTGAGTGTGAGCTAGCGCACAGTTTTTTAGCCTCTGGCTCACACATTTTTGTCTCAGCACAGGAAGGATGGCTCCAGAGCAAACTGATTTGTGCAGTAGCCAAGTTGCTCGCTCGCAAGTTTAATGCCGGTGGCTCATGAAGCAGCATTGTTGCTCACAAGACTCCCCAGCTTAGAGGGAGCCCTGGTGGTCTCCTAATCCAAGTACTAACCATGTCTGACCCTGCTTGGCATCCGAGCTTTGAGGCGGTCAGGCTCGGCTGGGCTCTCCGGCTGCTCAGCCTGGTCATTAACATAAACCGCTTTACTAACAACGGGGATGGCAAAAGAAGCTCCTGCTGATCTTCCATCTGTAATCCAAACCTCGGTCTATTTCCTCCTTGGTTTATTGTACATTTCCAGTTTCTCTCAGAGCCATCCAAGCATTACACTTCCAGAGCCCTGCCAAGAACCATGAGGGTGGCTGTGATTTACAGTCCGAACACATGACAACTTTTCATAACTTTTGGCTACTGCGTTCTTCAGCATTGTTCCTTCCGCTTGCCCCGACTTGCAAGCGCTACGTATTTGCAAGGTATCGAAGAAGCATGACTAAGAGGGCTCGGGGAAGAGAAACAACAACAGACATAACAACAGGATCCCCCCCTGGATGTCAAATCGAATTGGATTTACTCCATGCTCAGGCAGCCCTGGCCCCCAAACCTACCCGAAACTCAGTGGTCTCCTCTAGAACATCTGGGAAATGCCCAGGTTCCAAGCTTGGGAATTTCAAATTTTTAAGACAGCCAATATGGTATAATTATGTTGCGAACAACAAACAGGGAAGGCGGGTAGACTTGTGTATGCAGGATACCCCTTTGGGGGCTTCATAGACTATTGCCACATCAGTGCCCCTACCCCATCCCGTTTCTTGCTCAGCATGCCATTTGAAAGCGTTTCTGCAAGACGTCCACAGATTGGGATGCCAGCCTCCAGGTGGGACCTAGGGATCTCCCGGAATTACAGCTCGTCTCTCGACTACAGGGATCAGTTCTCCTGGAGAGAAGGGATGCTTTGGGGAGTGGACTGTATGGCATTGTAATGCTTGGATGGTTCTGAGAGAAACTGGAAATGTTGGGAAACTCCTAGAGATTTGGGAACCCTGGCAACCCTATCCACAGAAGTTACTAGACGGTCTTCCCGTACACAGTCACCTGTGGCCCAAAAGAGAGCAGCCTGCTTGGTAAAAGCTTCTCTGCCTGGTCACCTGTGGGCCTTTCTTATATACCACAGTCCACTTCCTTCAAAAGAAGCATGTAGGCTTCTGCAAAGACCAAAGCTGCCATTGGTCAGGGCTGAAATTGAGCAGGTACAGGCAAGTACTGAGTCCTGGTAAGAAAATGGCCACAGGGAGGGATGCCAGCCTCCAGGTGGGGCCTGGGGATGCCCTAGAATTACAGCTTATCTCCAGGCTACAGAGATCAGTCTCTCTGGAGAGAATGGATGCTTTGGGTGGACTCTATGACACTGTACCCCACTGAGGTCCCTGTCCTCCCCAGGCTCTACCACCAAATCTCCAGGAGTTTCCCAATTTGGATTTGTAATCCTACCCCCCTCACTGATGGCCAGGGATAGGGATGCCAGATACCCTGGTGTGGGTGGGGGTCCACCCAGTTTTGGGCTCTCCTCTTTGCCCCCCATTCCCCCACCCACAAACAGGAAAGAAGGGATGTAGACATGTTGCTGACATCGGGGGGAGGGGTGATGCTCTGGTTTTGGGGCCAAACTCTATGGTAGACGCTAATTCTACCGTAGAGTTTTGCCCAACAACCAGAGCACCCCCACAATGTACCTATGTCACTTCTGGGTCACGTAGGCAAGTCACATTTACAGCGTTCCTCCCCACTCCCAGTAAGTTCACCTCATCCCCCACCGGCAGGTCTGAGGAACCTGGCAACCAGCGCTCCCTCTAAGATGTGGAGTCTCGTGAGCAAGAATTCTACTTTGTGAGCTCCTGGCATTAAAGTTGTGTGAGCGAGCAATCTGGCTCCTGCAAAAACTAGTCTGCTCTGGAGCCATCCTTCCCGAGCTAAGACAATTATGTGTGAGCCGGAGGCTAAAAAACTGTATGCTAGCTCACGCTAACTTGGCTTAGAGGGAACACTGCAGGGGCAAGGCTAGCCAGGGGGGACCTAGCAACCCTAGCCAAAGAGGAGGGGCTGTGGCTCAGTGGCAGAGCACCTGCTTGGCATACAGAAGGTCCCAGGTTCAACCCGTGGCATCTCCAGTCCAAAGGATCAGGTAGGAGGTGATGTGAAAGGCCCCTGGAGAGCTGCTGAGTAGATAATACTGACTCTGATGGGCTGAAATTGAAGTTACTTTCCCCCTTACCCTAGGCCACGGGATACTGAGATCCACAGGAAGTGAGGTTCAGCCCAAATAGGACCATCATGAGCGTGTCCAGCTTGATTAGCATAACCAGGAAGATCAAGGCATTGCATGGTTTCTCTGTAGGCAAACGCAGCAGGTTTTGGCACACTCTGGCTTGTAGCTGAGCTGGGATGAAAGAAGTTCCAGGCTCGTGATGGCCCAGGAACAAGAACAGTGTTTTCCTTCTTGTAAAAAGAGTGTGTACTAATCCGCCTGGCTTTAGCCCCTTCTGCACCTGTGTTTCTGTTTTCTTTACGGGGAGAACATTTGCCTGGCCTACAGGGCCTGTCTCTGCCTGCCAGAGGGAGCCGAGAGAAAACACACGTGTGGAATTCATCGCCGCCTGCTTTCTTTGCAGCCTGCTGGATTTTACAGTTTCGTGGAGGGTTTTCCGGCTGGGATACAACACCGTCTTCTCGGGCGGGGAGGGGAGAGCCTGTCTTCCCCAAGTGGAGGAGATTAATACGAGCACGGCCAGCACCACAGAGCCCACAAAACTGCGACTGCAATTCAGGTCATGGGCACACTGCACAATCAGGTGCATGTGGAGTCCAGTCCAGGACACCTAAAAGGTTTTGGAAAGCCTTAGCATGTGTCTAGTCCTTAGCCCCAGTCTAAAAGGAGTTGATCATGACTGGCAGTGCCCTCTGAAGCGGAGCTGCACCCATCCAAGCGTATTGACGTCACTGGACTTAGAAGGATATAACTCTGTTTAGGATAGCACTGTAAGTACTTCTTCACCCAAAGAGTGATTAACACTTGGAATTCACTGCCACAGGAAGTGGTGGCGGCTACAAGCATGGACGGCTTCAAAAGGGAATTAGATGAGCATATGGAGCAGAGGTCCATCAGTGGCTATTAGCCACAAGGTATAGATAGGGGCTCTGGGGCAAGTGATGCTCTGTCTTCTTGGTGCTTGGGGGGGTCAACAGTGGGAGGGCTTCTAATGTCCTGGCCCCACTGCTGGACCTCCTGATGGCACTGGTATTTCTGGCCACTGTGTGACACAGAGTGTTGGACTGGATGGGCCTTTGGCCTGATCCAACATTGGCGTCTCTTATGTTCTTATGTAAGTCCTTGTACAAACAATGGGATTGAAGTTAGACTAACTGGCATCTGAGCTAGGGCTGCCAGTAGCCCTACTGGCCAGCAGCCCTCCTATCACTGCTCCAAGTGGTAGCAGGAAT
>NW_015169243.1:37052-40175 GCF_001447785.1 Gekko japonicus | reverse complement strand
ATTAGCATAATAGGCCACACCCAACAGCAGACACTCTTTAGCATATTAGGCCACAGCATATTACACTCTTTAGCATATTAGGCCACAGCCTTGACAGCACAGCATATTAGCATATTAGGCCGCACCCCCATGTTACCAGAAGTGTGGTCATCCAGCCACACACCCCTTTTGCTTCTTATTCTGTTTACCTTGTTTGTTGTCAAAACCCAGAGCTTTTTTTGTAGCAGGAACTCCTTTGCATGTTAGGCCACACACCCCTAATGTAGCCAATTCTAATGAGTTTCTGCTGTTGGGTGTGGCCTATTATGCTAATGAGTCCCTGCTGGGTGTGGCCAACTCAGGAGCCAGCCGGAACTCTGTTCCTGTGCGTTCCTGCCCCAAAATAGCTCTGGACTAACTATTCCAGGCCCTAGGGATGCCAGGCTCACTGTCACCAGGGCCAGGGCATTTTCAGTGGCAGCTCCATACTGGTGGAATGAGCTCCCGGGAGAGATCAGGGCCCTGCTGGATTTTCTACAGTTCCTCAGGGCCTGCAAGACGGAGCTCTTCCACCAGGCTTTCAACTCGGAGCCGCCACTACTACCACTACTACTACCACCACCTGTGGTAAAGGGCTGGCACCAGCTCGGAGATCGAGCCATACTATCGCGTGATGCCGGAAGATTGCTGAATCGGAAATTTGCTTATTACATCGTATAACACGCCATCTTAATTAACAAAGGAATGTCTATTACTGTGAGCATTTTATCTGATTGTTTTAAACTGTTTTAAATGTTTTATGTGAATTTTAAGGGTACTTTGTACTGATTAATGTAAGCCACCCTGAGCCTGTTCGCGGGGAGGGAGGGATACAAATGGAACTAATAAATAAAGAAATAAAATAAAGAAATACACTAAATAAATGAATACATTTGGCATTCTCTATTGTTCCATTATTTTATTTCTACATTTATCAGGCTGCGTTTTTGTGGTTTTGCACCTTGAAGGCTTGTTTGTGCAGTCAGGGTTTAGTGGGTGTTCTCTTGAAGCCACAGTCCCTACAGATGCTAAATTCCTGGATATTTCTTGGCTGCTTGAAATGTAACCATTTCTCAAAATACTATTGCACTTGATGTATTAACTTGGGACACCCATGCAGGGACTACTGTTTTTCCTCTTCCGAAACATTCAGCTGCCCAGCCAGAAGTCAGAACATCAAGATGGAGCTGACAATCTATGCAGCATCCAGTGTTTCTCCGCTTGGGAGTGTTTCTCCACTTGGGGCACACAACTTAGAAAACACTCTTAAGACTCAAAATCTCATGTGCATTGCAAAGTGTAGTAAGGCTGCAGTCCAACTGTAAAATAACCTTCTTGCGTTGGTTCAGAATTCAGAAAGGAGGAGGAGGAGAAGAGGAGGAGGAACAGAAGGAGAAGAAGAGGAGGAGGAGGAGGAGAAGAGGAGGAGGAGAAAAGGATAAGGAGGAGGAGAAGGAGAAGAGGAGGAGAAGAAGAGTTGGTTTTATATCCTGCCCTTCACTCAAAGTCTCAGAACACCTTACAATCACCTTCACTTCCTGTCCCCACAACAGGTACCCTGTGAGGTAGTGGGGCTGAGAGAGCTCTGAGAGAACTGGTCATCCCAGATCCTGAAGAACAAGAAGAAGGGTTTGTTTTTATTCCCTGCTTTTCTCTACCCTAAGGAGTATCAAAGTGGCTTACAATCACCTTCCCTTCCTCTCCACACAACGGGCACCTTGTGAGGTAGGAGGGGCTGAGAGAGCTCGGAGAGGACTGTGACTGGTCCAAGGTCAACCAGCAGCCTTCATGTGGAAGAGTGGGGAATCAAACTCGGCTCTTAACCATTATACGGCACTAGTAGAAAAGACCAAAGTCCAGTAGGACCTGAAAGTCTAACAAAATTTGTGGCGGGGGATGAAATTTCATGAGTCACTGCTCACTTCTTCAGATACATCATTGTACCACACCGGCTCTCTGGCTTTAAAACAGCCTGTCTGACTTTCAAATGACGCAGACCCACCATTTACATTTTGAATGTGGAAACAAATCGTAGGATCAAATGAATAACAGGGTTGCTCTCCTAGGATAACCAAACATCCAAATTGCATCTCAGAACTGCCTCATCCTACATTTTGACCTACAAATATTGTAACTTGGTGGCACTTAATTATTATTTAAAATACATGAAATAACGAATCACCCTCCAACATGGGGCTGTGGCTCAATGACAGAGTATCTGCTTTGCTTGTAGAAGATTCCAAGTTCAATCCTGGGCATCTCCAGTTTAAAAGACCAGGTTAGAGGTGATGTGAGAGACATCTGCCTGAGACCCTTTAGAGTCCCTGCCACCAGTCACAGAGACAACACCAACTTTGATAGACCAAGAATCTGCATCAGCAGCAGGCAGCTTTGGGAATGCTTTCATATCACAACCTTGGCTGAGTCAATGATATTCTTATTTACTTATTATTAACTCATTAAAATACTAGCAATTATACTTTCCCCGACTAATTAAACATAATTAATCGCATTTAATTAAATACGCATATTATCAGCATCTCGATATTGGTGCAGGTTTTTGAGAGGCACTGCGTCCAGCGCATCAGTTACTGGGTAAATACAAACTACCACTAGTGGTTAGAAAGGAAGTTCTTTGTGATTTATTCCCTCGTACAGCAAAACAGTACCATCAAAACGTTTTTTAAAAAATCATTCGCACACAGTCCGTACTGACTCTGTTTGGCCCTCGCTGAGTTAATATAAACGACAGCTTTAGTTGTTAATCTGGCAGTTAAAGCGTTCGGCTTTACTTAATATGCCTTATCTCTTGTCATCTTAATTTAATTCTCATTTAACGTTGTGGCGACGGGCGGAGTACTTTGAGATGATAAATATGCAAACATCCCATTGGCAGAGAAAACACATCAAATGACAGCTATTAATTGGGTCAGCCAATGGACAGGTAATGGGGATTGAGAAACCAGAATAGTGAATTCTGCCAGTTTACAGAAATCCAGGTCTGGGGAACCCGCATCTGGGGGTATGGCAGAACATACTTGCTATCCCCTGCAGGCCCTCTTCTGCCCTGCCTTCCTGGAGGAGGAGGAGGAGGAGGAGGAGGAG
>NW_015169243.1:33196-37034 GCF_001447785.1 Gekko japonicus | reverse complement strand
GGAGGAGGAGGAGGAGGAGGAGGAGGAGGAGATTGGATTTATACCCCGCCCTTCACTTGGAGTCTCAGAGCGGCTTACAAACTCCTTTCCCTTCCCCTCCCCACAATCGACACCCTGTGAGGTGGGTGGGGCTGAGAGAACTCTTTCCAGGACTGTCTTTGAGAGAACAGCTTTTTTTTTTTCCAAAAATTTTTATTGTATCCCAATATTGTTATTACATTACAGTTTAGTTCCAACTTTTTGATACTTCCCGCCTCCTATTTTCTCCCTCCCCCCCTAAGGTGGCCACCATCATGTTATTCACATTACATTTTCAACCATGAGCACATTCTTACCAACTCTTTGAGAGAACAGCTCTGACAGAACTATGGCTTGCCCAAGGTCATCCAGCAGCTGTGAGTGGAGGAGTGGGGAATCAAATCCGGTTCTCCCAGATTAGAGACCACGCACTTAGCCACTACACCAGCTGGTGACCGCATAGGGCTTCTGCCTTCCTAGGTTTTTCTCAACAGCTGGAGAGGCTTCTCTTTCACTCTTGGGTAGCTTGCCGCCACCACCTGACCTCTGTAAGGAATTGCCCGCTGGGAGGGTCAGGACTCTCAGCTTCCCTTCCACATTTTGGGGGCTTGCCTCTGTGTCTCCTGCTGCCCAGTGTCTGGTCTCCACGGGGACAGTTTACTGCCTTCTGTGCCCCTGGAGGAATAGCTACTTGCCAGCTGCCTGCTTTCCCCCTGACACTTTTTTAAAAATAGCATGTCAGAGACAGTGAAGGTCTATATGGTACACAGAACCACTCCCAGCACCAAACGTTATAAGGTATCTATTAAGAAGAAAATGTTTGCAAGCATACTTTAGCACAGCACCAGACTGAGCAAGGGATTCCAAAAGAAATGGGTAAAATGCAAATCCTTTCTCTATACATGCCCTATCAGATGTTAAAATAGCTCAGGCTCCTTTTGCTTAGGATTTTACAGATCCCTATAGAGTTTCCTTTACCTTGAAGCTTGCTCAGGCTCTTGAAGTGAGCACATGGTCAATGGCTGCCTTCCCAGTGGAGAAGTCTGTGTGCTTTCATGGACTCAGCATCAAAGGAAAAGAGACCTCCTTCCTCCTGCATGGAGTTTTTAATCATATCTGTTTCTCCTCCCACTGACCCAGTCAGGCCAGGTCAGAGAAGTTTTCCTGAAAATTCTAGACATTTCCTTCCTGGTAACCCTCTAGCATTAATTATACCAAATCTCTGTTCCCTGCTTGAAGGGGGGAGGGGAGAGTTTGGCCATCCCATTGTCTGTAGCTAGACCTATTAGCATTTCTTAAGAGGTAGCTGAAGTGAGCCTGGAAAGCCATTCACTGACCTCCTCCTTCCTAGCCTGTTCCCTGCCCGGGGGAATGTTAAAACACAAAGTGAAAGTTTTGCTCCTCTCAAACCTCCCAGGAAAAAAACGCATTTCTTCCCAGGGGAAAGCTAAAAACCATGCTTTTCATCCATTTGCATGGCTGTGTTAAATTTCAGTAGCTGAAACACATCCAATTATATAATGCAAGCAAAGAGCTGAGAATGTGGACACAAATATTTCTTGCCCAAATTTTGACCAATTGTCACTTGTTATGAGTAACTTGATTTGGATGGGGCACAGTGGGTTGGATTCAGCAGAGGATATCTGCAAATGGAATTTTTCTCTGATTCCCCCTTCTGTTGCAGAACTCTGCCTCTGCCTCCATGCTGTTCTGGGGTGAGGGGTCCCATGCTGCAGCAGAAAGGGGAGGTGAGAAAGTGGATGGAAATTTCCAGTGGATCCAAGCCACTGGATGTGACGAGTGAAACTGCAATCAGATTGTACCTGAGATGCACATGTGAAGGGTAGATGGGATGGCATTTCTCAGAAGAAACACTCCGTTAAACGGCCTCTCCTGCTCATGTTTTCCAAAGTGAATCAGTTACTGCAATGACGAAGATAACGGGAGTGTGAATCCACACGTTATCAGTTTTGTCAAAGCGCCAGGCAGCTGTGTTATATGGCAGGGTTTCTTAATGGCTCATCTCATCATGGGGAGGAATGGGGGTACAAATTCTAAGGGAGTCCCACTTTATCAGCAGCAGAGAAAAGCAAAATGCATTTTACCAGGGGTCATTTTGTAGAAAAAGAGGTGCAGGAGCTCATTAGCAAAACTTATTTGCATATGCCACACCCCCTGACATCACCGGAAGTGTGTCAGAAGGCAACGCCCACCGCTCAGGCTCCACTGGAGTGTTTTGGATTGCTAGCTATTGGGGGGTGGGGGTGGAACGTGCAGATCTGTCCTCGCAGAGGAGGGAGAGCTTGTACCTGAATAAAACTTGGTCTTAAAGGTGCCACTGGACTGCTTTGGAGGGGGGGGGGGCTCTGCGACTTACCTGGCTGCTTCCTGATCTGACTGAGGGCTGCTGGGAGCAGGGGGTGGGGCTTGTTGCATGTGCCCCCCCCCTGGGCTCTTTACTGCCGGAGCTCCGCTCCTGTGCGCTCCTGCAGGAAATGACCCCTGCATTTTACAGATTATAGATTCAGGAGAGTAGCTGTGTCAGTCTGCAGTAGCACAACGCGAATCCAGGAGCACCTCAGAGGCCAACAATATTTCCCGGGCATGAGCGTTCAAGAGTCAAAGTTCCCTTGACAGCCTGAGATCCTGTCATTAAGACTGTGCCCAGGATCCACAGAGGCTGTTGAGAAGGAACTAGGAAAATAAGCAACTATGGTTCTATACACTTATTTGGATTTTACATCTGGCCCTTTTGGAAGGAGGTCTGGGGAGGTAATGACACAAAATCTGAAAATCATAACAGTATCCATAGAATCATAGAATCACAGAGTTGGAAGGGATCACACAGGCCCTCTAGTCCAACCCCCTGCTCAATGCAGGATCAGCCTAGAACATCCCTGACAAATGGTTGTGCAGCCGCTGCTTAAAGACTGCCAGTGAGGGGGAGCTCACCACCTCCCCAGGCAGCTGATTCTACTGCTGCACAACTCTTACAGTACAAAAGTTTTTCCTAATATCCAGCTGGTACCTTCCTGCCCTTAATTTAAACCCATGATTGCGGATCCTCTCCTCTGTTGCCAACAGGAACAGCTCCCTGCCCTCCTCTAAGTGACAGCCCTTCAGATACATCAAGAGAGCAATCATGTCCCTCCCCTCAGCCTCCTCTTCCCCAGACTAAATATTCCCAAGCCCCTCAGCCTTTCCTCACAGGACTCGGTCTCCAGGCCCCTGATCATCTTACATGGGAAACACCTGCAATCACATCCCACATTGTTAGCTATTATAATGGATGGGTCCACTTGGGGAAGAACTGCATCTACTGAGCGAAAAAAGACTGCATGCTCACACACATGAAAAAGCCCAGCAGGAACTCATTAGCATAATAGGCCACACCCAACAGCAGGAACTCATTACCATTGGCTACATTAGGGGTGTGTGGCCTAACATGCAAAGGAGTTCCTGCTACAAAAAAGCCCTGGGTTTTGACAACAAACAAGGTAAACAGAATAACAAGCAAAAGGTGGGTGTGGCTGGATTCCCAGGGCTTTTTTGTAGCAGGAACTCCTTTGCATGTTAGGCCACACACCCCTAATGTAGCCAATCCTAATGAGTTCCTGCTGTTGGGTGTGGCCTATTATGCTAATGAGTTCCTGCTGGGCATGGCCAACTTGGGAGCCAGCCGGAACTCCGTTCCTGTGCTTTCCTGCCCAAAAATAGCCCTGATCATATGTAAATCTGCCTTATACTGAATCAGACCGTCGGTTAGGGTTGCCAACTCACTTTTTGCCGGGAGCGGGGGGCTCCCGGCCGGCGTCCTCTT
>NW_015169243.1:30733-32774 GCF_001447785.1 Gekko japonicus | reverse complement strand
TATACGGAATAAAAATCTAAATTTAAAACTTTTAAAATGCGACTCCCGTAATCTAAGAATCAATGCACAGAACTCAGCAACTGAATGTGTAATCTCTGCAGTCTTATCTGATAGAAGCCAGTGAAGCCTTGCTTTGTTCGTATTCATGTGACCAGGTATCCTATCAACTATTTAAGAAAATAAATAAATAAAATGCATGGGGTGATAATTTTAAGACGAGCCTCTCTGTAGAATGGGCAACTGAAAAACATATGCTCTACTGATTCAACCAGAGGCAGTTTGGTGTAGTGGTTAAGTGTGCAGACTCTAATCTGGGAGAACCGGGTTTGATTCCCCACTCTTCCACTTGCTCCTGCTGATGTGACCTTGGGTCAGTCACAAGCTCTGGCACAGCTGTCCTTGAAAAAGAGCAGTTTGTGTCAGAGCTCTCTCAGCCCCACCCACCTCACAGGGTGTCTGTTGTGGGGAGGGGAAGGGAAAGGAGTTTGTAAGCCACTCTGAGACTCCGAGTGAAGGGCGGGGTATAAATCCAATCTCTTCTTCTTCTTCTTCTTCAACCTCGCATGAAGTGCATGAACATAGCCTTTCAGGGTAGGGTTTTTTATTGTACCTGCCTTGAATAACCGCAGATGGAGGGGCAGAACATCTAGCTGGGGCAAATGCCCTCTAGAGTTCTTTCCCTCCACTGAAGTCAAATATGTAGCCGGCTCAGTGGTGCTTTTGATATTTAGCAGCACCCCGAGTTTTGAAACCTTAGTGATATCAGATTGTCGCTCAATATCCTCAACTCTTTGTTCAATTAGCCCTTTGGCTTGTTCAAATCCGTGGGATAAAATTAGCTGGGGTGGAAAATATGAGGGTATTTTATTATGGGGTTTAGCCTCATTTAATTTTCTGTTGTTTTCACCTTGTTGTAAACTGCCCTGAGTCTTGCTCGCGGGGAAGGGCGGTCTAAAAGTCTAAATAAATAAATAGCACGTGTATAACATCTGCACATCTCTTCAAACTCAAATAATAATCTGGAAAGGCGCTGGTGTACTTTTGATCAGAGATAGCATATGTCATCTGTCCTCATCATGCCTTTTCTCTAAGGAGATCAGGGTGGAGCATCCTAGAATCGGAAGGGACTTCATAGGCCAACTCCCTGCATAGCTCAAAAATTCCATTAACTGCAGCATTCCCAACAGATGGCTGCCTAGGCAGAAGGCCTCCGGTGAGGGAGAACCCACCCCCAGGTGATTAGGTTCCACTGTTGAATTGTCACCATTAGGAAGCTTCTTGTAAGGTTCAGCCAAAGTCTTCCTTCTTGTAGATCTTCCATCTTGCCCTCTGGAGCAGCAGAGCTTTTGTCCGCTCCTGGGTGAAAGCTCTTCCAGGTGTTTGAAAATCACAGCTATGTTAAGAGTGGCGGGCTCTAATCTTGGAGAACCGGGTTTGCTTCCCCACTCCTCCACATGCAGCCAGCTGGGTGACCTTGGGTCAGTCACAGTTCTCTCAGAGCTGTTCTCTCAGGAGCAGCCCTCGAAAGAGCTCTCTCAGCCCCATCGACCTCACAGGGTGTCTGTTGTGGGAAAAGGAAGGGAAGGAGATTATAGGCCACTCTGAGACTCTGAGTGAAGGACAAGGTATAAATCCAACTGTTCTTCTCCTTCCTTAATATACATGGTTCTCCCTCCATTATATCCTCATACCAACACTGTGTGGGTTGGTTAGGCAGAGAGAGAATAGCTGGCCCAACAAGGTCACCCAACTTGGGTCCTTAGACCCAATCTAGTACTCTGGAGTTACTCCTGATTTTCTTGGGAGTTGATCCACAAGCATTGGAATCAGTTTGGGCGGGGTTGTTCCACATGTCTGCCATCCCTGTGCATTTTTACAGTTGTGGAGTCAGTTTATTTTCTTCCCCACACAGCTTAAAAATTTAGGATTTTCCAGGAGGATGTTGTCATCATCAATGTCATTGGTAACATCAGAGCACCCCCTTACTGTTTTGTAAAAAGCCATTAATAGAAGAAGAAGAAGAAGAAGAAGAAGAAGAAGA
>NW_015169243.1:28177-30168 GCF_001447785.1 Gekko japonicus | reverse complement strand
GTTCTGCACTAAAAAATACATTAAATGACTTCAAACCAGAGGTCATTTCGGGGGGGAACGCGGGGGAACGCAGTTCCCCCGGGTGAGGTGCAGGGGGGTGGGGCACATGACAAAGCCCCTCCCCCTGCTTCCGGGCGCCCCGCTTCCAGCCCTCATTCAGCCAGGAGGAGGCAGGAGAAGAGGGAGGGTAAGTTGCTCCCTCCCCGCCTCTCCCCACCCCTGCCTGCCTGGGGCCAGGGAGGGCCTTGGCGGGGCTTCCTCGCACTCCCGCTGGCCTTGCAGGTCCACCACCGGGCCCCTGATGTCAGGGGGTGTGGCATATGCTAATGAGTTATGCTAATGAGTTCCCCTAGCTCTTTTTCTACGAAATGACCCCTGGATAGAAACATTATGCACTAGGAAAAAAGCCCATTCAAAATTAGCTTCCAGAAAAAGACTGAGTTAAAGGTGGCCTCAAAAGAGCTGGAGGGAAAATCGGGGTGGGGTGGGGGAGTGAAAGCTAAAGGCACAAAAATGTGTGCAGAAATCAGGGGATAAAGCGAAGGAATACAGAGCTGACAAAAGACGCCCATGCAGAAAAGGCCCAGCACACCACAGTCTTAGAAGTGGTTGAGTGGGACAAACTACAGGAAATGGAAGTCACTCCCTTGTGCCCTGGGAGTGAGCTGTCTGTTTTGTTGAAGATAACAAGGCAGGGTATCTCACATGAAGCTGCCTTATATTGAATCAGACCATTGGTCCATTAAGGTCAGTATTGTCTACTCAGGCCGGCAGCATCTCTCCAGGATTTTAGGCAGAGGTCTTTCTCATCAGCTACTGTCTGATCCTTTAACTGGAGATGCTGGGGATTGAACCTGGGACTTTCTGCATGCCAAGCAGAGACTCTTCCACTGAGCTACAGCCCCTCTCCATGGGGCTGTCTAACTGGACTACAATGCTGGAAGAGATTTTCTTTTCCAGAGCTGATACCATCCCATACTGTATGACAGCTATCCTATTTCTCACTTTTTTGCCGCTCTAAAATGGCATCAAAGCGCCCCTCCCTCTGAGGTGTGTCACCTCCATTACAATTCTCATTCCGTGTACTTAAAATATGCAGGATTAATTCTCAGATGTTGGTACTTTTATGATCACGGTATTAATATATTCATTTTAATCCAAGTTTCTTTCTTTCCCCCACAGGCACAGACAGAGTGTTCTAATCTTACCGTGATTTAACCAACATCAAAAGTGGTTGATTTATAGGGCACAAGAGAATACTGAATACTCCCTGAAGAAACCATTTCCACATTCTTGGAAGCTGAACTCTATTAACGTTAATTTCATCTCTCACATTTTTGGTTTACTTGTTCTTTTGGGGGGGTTACTTTTGCAATTTTGACAATTTCGCCTGCATTCCATGGGCTGGGTGCCACGTTTGAGTTTTATTACTTTAAGATACAATAAGACACAGAAGAGAGAGAGAGAGAGAGAGAGAGAGAGAGAGAGAGAGAGAGAGAGAGAGAGAGAGAGAGAGAATTAGAGAGAGAGAGAGAGAGAGAGAGAGAAGAACTGGTTCAAAGGGATGAAGTTGTCCTTTATCACCTACCCGGAAAGACCATCATCAGTCAGTTTTGGTGTACTCAGGATTTCACAGCAGACAATAGCAGAACTTTGCCTCTATCCCTTCGCCTTTGTTCTCCAGATGAAACTGAGCATATCTCGGCAATAAATACTGCGGATTAAAATAGGTACGATTGGAGCTTATTAGTGTTTGCAAGCTGAAAGGTGGCATTCCCGAACAACCATGTCGGTGACAGAATGAGTTCTTTGAAATGAAACCGAATGCCAGAGACTTACCTTTTGTGCTGTAGCCTGTCCTTGCAATGACAGAAAGCAGTGGCCAGCATCCATTTCCCCCCCTGGAGTTATAAATCGCCTTTGCTGTCCACAGGATAGCTTCTGGTTGAAACGGTACATTTGCAGAGGGCAGTTTCCTTGGACACCTGGGG
>NW_015169243.1:22382-26920 GCF_001447785.1 Gekko japonicus | reverse complement strand
CAAGCACCCAGTGCTGTGTTGCCACAAGGTGAGACTGCGGCTTGGTGGTAGAGGATCGGCTATGCATGCAGAAGGTCCCAGGTTCAATCCCCGGCATCTCCAGTTAAGAGGACTGGGCAGTAGGTGATAGACAAGACCTCCACCAAAGACTCTGCTGCTAGTCTGAGAAGACTATACTAATTTTGATGGACCATAGGCAATGCTCCCTCTAAGCTGTGGAGTCTTGTGAGCAAAAATTCTACTTTGTGAGCTACTGGCGTTAAAGTTGCGAGCGAGCAATTTGGCTACTGCATAAATTAGTTTGCTCTGGAGCCATCCTTCCTGAGTAAAGACAAAAATGTGTGAGCTGGAGGCTAAAAAAACTGTGAACTGGCTCACACTAACTCGGCTTAGAGGGAACACTGACCATTGGGTCTGATTCAGTATAAGGCAGCTTCATGGGTTCATAGCAGAGGGACTCAAATTACCACTGTCTTTTGTAACCAATTATGCTGTTTGAATATTGTTTTCTCAATGATGTCAGTCCATGTATAAAATATCGTGTATTTCCTGAATATGTTCAGAATAGGTTCAACAAGAAGATGAAGAAGAAAAAGAAGAAAGTTGTCAATTTTGGATGAGTTATTTGATCTAATTGTTTTCCTATTAATTGTTTTCCTATTAATTGAAGCATATTTCCTGAATATGCTGAGAAGAAAGTAGTCAATTTTGGATGGACTATTTGGTCCAATTGTTTTTCTGTTCATTGAAATAAAACATAGATCTTCCTCCTCATTTGACTTCATTTTTGACATGGAATCTAATATGTACAACAGGACCATGACTCAGTTGGAGAGAATGTGCTTTGCACCTTTTAGGAAAGATTGTTCTCTGCTTGAGCCATTAACAGACAGTACTGAACTGGATAAACCGATAGTCTGGCTCTGCACAAAGCAGCTTTGTGGGCTCATAGCCCTTGAGACAGGCCAACTGCTGACATCTGGGTCCTCCCCTACAGGCGGCAGGGGAGGGGGCCTGCTGGAACTGCCCTCCTTCCTTGCTGATGTCAGTGGCGGTTGTAGCGGCTGGGCTTTGCTGGTGGTGGTAAGGGAGGGCAGACTTTCCCTGAAAACATCTGCCCAAATAGAGGAGAGGAACAGAAAACAATACCTGGATGTCGGGGCAACTCTTGTGATGTACCCCTTCCCACAGTCAAAACCCTCTCTGTGTCCATAGTTGGGTGTGTCTGGGGTAAGGGTCTTTCCCCTTATTTTGTCTCCAAGTCACAGCCGGCTTGTGGTGACCTGTAGGGTTTTCAAGGCAAGAGACATTCAGAGGTGGTTTGCCATTACTTGCCTCCGCATCGTGACCCTGGATTTCATTGGTGGTCTCCCATCCAAATACTGACCAGGACCAATCCTGCTTCTTCCAAGATCTGATGAGACTGGACTTTCCTGGGCTATCTAGGTCAGGGTCTACCTTGTCCTTTGATTTCCCTTCCAGAAAAATCACCAGATCTTTCAGTAGTTCTTCTGGCCTATTGGGGATTTGTTGGTTAAATGTAAATGCATGGCTCTCTCTCTCTCGCACTTAATTTGGTGGGCGCTCATAACTAATATTTATTTTCCTCATGCTTCAGGTTAGGATTTATGAACATGATTATTCAACCATTTAATTTGGTACTTATAAGACCACAATACTTCACTGGCAATTCGTCTTCATTCTGGTGCCTCGGTTTGTAGCCAATTGGCACCGAAAAGTCCCCCCTCATTCAACAGGGAGAGCTATGCACAAAAAACAAACACAAAACTCTTGGTGGCGTGGAACTGAATGCCCGTTAAGAATTGGTGGGAACTTTTGTGGAAATCTGGGTTTGGCCTACGCTCCAATTACCATCTTTGACATTACGAAGGAATCGTCCCTCCTGCCCAGTTGGATAACAAGACTTGCAGGGATTTTTGTTTTTTAAATGTTTGTGCCATAAGCTCTGTGGCAGCCTGAAGAACCTGGCTTAGCCCACGCTTGTCAGAACTTGAATGCTAATCAGAATCAGCCACGGTTAGTACTTGAATCGTCCCTCCTGCCCAGTTGGATAACAAGACTTGCAGGGATTTTTGTTTTTTAAATGTTTGTGCCATAAGCTCTGTGGCAGCCTGAAGAACCTGGCTTAGCCCACGCTTGTCAGAACTTGAATGCTAATCAGAATCAGCCACGGTTAGTACTTGAATGGGAGACTACCAAGAAAGACTTGGGTTGCTATGCAGAGGAAGGCAACGGCAGACCACCTCTGCTCATCTCTTGCTTTGAAAACCTCATGACAGGTCACTATTATAAGTCAGTCGTGACTCAGTGTCATGATCTTCTTTAACTCTGTGGGCCAGAGTTTACTTTGCCAGATGCATGAAGTGGCTAGTTAAGTGGACAGGGTGTATGTGGAGGGAGAGAGAGAGAAGAAGAAGAAGAGATTGGATCTATACCCCGCCTTTCACTACCCAAAGGTGTCTCAGAGTGGCTCCTCACAACAGACACCCTGTGAGGTAGGTGGGGTTGAGAGAGCTCTGACAGAAACTGCTCTTTTTCAAGAACAGCTGTGCCAGAACTATGGCTTGCCCAAAGTCATCCAGCAGGTGCAAGTGGAGGAGTGGGAAATCAAACCCGGTTCTCCAAGATTAGAGTCTGCACACTTAACCACTACACCAAACTGTATAATGCTGTGGTGTTGCAATGATAGTTTAGCAGGTTCTTTAGTTTTCATTTTTTTAAAAAAAAGCAAGTCTCTATAACCTTCCCTGGCAGAGATATAAGGAAATGGGCATATCTCTGCAAGGGAGGAGGCTAGAGACTTACTTCTTTATTTAAAAGAAAAAAGGAGAGAACGAAAGCTGGGAATTCAGAGAACCTGTTTGAATTATCATGACAATACCACAGCATTATATCGATATTTTAGGGCCTTATATTGAAAAAGGGCTTTCTCTGTGGGGGGAGAGGGCCATGGCTTGCCCAAGGTCATCCAGCCAGGTGCAAGTGGAGGAGTGGGGAATGAAACCCGGTTCTCCCAGATTAGAGTCCATGCACTTAGCCACTACATCAAACTGGTGGAGAGAGAGAGAGATCAAAAACGTTGAAGACAAAAGATTAAGCAATGCAAGAGAGAAGAGTTGGGAGGGTTTAGTACACACCAACCCATATGTGTTAAACAAATCTAATCGGATTCCCATTTCAATTGGATCTTTTATACATTTGATTGGAGTCTGTAAGCACTGATGCACAGCACAGTGTAGCTTACACACCTAAAGCCGTCTCTGGCATTGCTTGAATGTCCGGGTTCACTTGGATGCCTTCCAATGTTACTTCAGAGCCCATAGCCCACAATGTAGTTCCTTGGCTGCTAGCTATGGTGACCAAAAGGAACCTCCACATTCAGAAGCACTAAACCTCTGAATACCAGTGCCAAGGAGGCAACATCAGGAGCAGACCTCGGCCTCTGTGCCTTGTGGTTGGACCACCAGGGGAACTGGTTGGCCACTGTGTAAGACAGGATGCTGGACTAGATAGATCAAGTGGTCTGATCCAGCAGGGCTCTTCTTATGTTCTTATGTCATATCTTCCACATTGCCCATCCCAAGAAGGGAGACAGCGTTGCCCAGAGATGGGTCCTGATGTCACCATGTGTGGTCTATATCTTGCTATGTTTTCGGAATTTGGCTTCCTTCTTCAGTGAGTGTGCCTGGGCTCGTGTCTCTGCAGCGCTCTGAAGGACCTCTTCCTCATACCGAGGAGTCCCACAGCTTCCTTTGGGCGCACTCCTTACGGGTTTGCTAACTGGAACGGCTCGGTGTGACTTCTTCAGCTCTTCGCTCACTCCCAACACCTGATTCTCCCAACCCTCCCCGAGAGGATTTGGCTCATGGCATCACCTGTCCCCCACCTGCAGGAAGAGACTCATCTTTTCTAGGTGGATACTTTAATTAGAGATTTGGAAGCTGACAAGGGGATTGCTCCTTTTGAGATGCAAAACGCGGCTTCCTGGGCTCCAAGCTCAGGTGTGAGACCCTTAACAAGCTGAATGAAAAGATGGGTGGGGCGGGGCGGGGAGAGGAATCTTTGTATTCTAGCCCATTGTGTAGGTGTCAAAACCCAAAGGTGGTATGTGTGCTCTTTGAATGAACAAAGGCAGACCGCACTGAGGGCCAAGTAGCTTATTCACGTGCTGGCTTCCCTTGAGGCAGGGCAGGGATATTGCCTTTCCCAGCATTCATACTGTGTTAATTTGAGGAAATGAGTTCTTCCTTTGCTTGGACTATAGAGAAGTGTGCCCAGGATTGCCCAGGATAGCCTGATCTCAGAAGCTAAGCAGGGTCAGTCCCGGTTAGTATTTGGATGGGAGACCCCCCCCCCCCTCCCCCCAAGGTAGCCCAGGGTTGCTGCACAGAGACAGGCAATGGCAAACCACCTCTGTTCACCTCTTGCCTTGAAAACCTTCTGGTGTTGCCATACGTCAGCTGCAACTTGATGGCACTTTACCCACCAATGCACGTAAGAACATAAGAGAAGCCAAT
>NW_015169243.1:9501-20646 GCF_001447785.1 Gekko japonicus | reverse complement strand
TATAACTCCAATCTCTTCTTCTTCTTCTTTTACCTCACAGGGTGTCTGTTGTGGGGAGGGGAAGGGAAAGGAGTTTGTAAGCTGCTCTGAGACTCCAAGTGAAAGGCGGGGTATAAATCCAATCTCTTCTTCTTCTTCTTCTTAACTTCAATGATCGTTTCATGCGTGCAAGCCATGCTGAGCTTTGTGATAAAGAATGTTAGATCAGGATGTATGCCACAAGAGCCCAGTTTCCGCAAATGTTTCTTAAGGGTCTTCAGGGAGGCTGAAGCCCAGGCTTAGGGTAGCTGTTCACACTGGGAGTCTCCCAACCTCCTGATAACACAGACCACGGTCACACACACTAAATCATCCACTTTCAATGCACTTTCCAACTGTACTTTGCCAGTTCACGCAGTGAAATCCAGTTGGAAAGTGGACTGAAATGGGGATTGAAAGTGGATGATTTGGTGTGCACGGCCACTGCCACAGACTGGTTACATCATCAGAAATTTCACTTCCTGAAGCCCACACAACACTCACCCTCTTCCTTCTAAAGGCCTTCATAAAGTCCTGATGGGGAAGGTACTTCGGTAAGTAGAAGTAGACATCTGACAATGAGTCTGCAGATGCATCTAAATTTACTTTGCATTTGGAGGCTGCAGAGTGATTTCAAGCCCTTTAATGTACATAGGGGAAGGAACAGCAAACATGTTCTTAATAAACAGCTGCAGGTAAGTGTCCCACGGGATCACGCCACGAACTAGTCCCCCATTACCCTTAGATGCACGTGTCCATTTGCCTTTGGAATACTAAGCTCCTCTTCCCAGCACAACCCTAACCCACACATTTAAGTGTTTTTTCCCCTAATGTCTTTGTTCCTCCGGTGAATGATGGTGGTTACAGCTTTCTCCTGAGGACGTGGTCATAGATAACCACTTGCAGGTAGAGGTCTGTTTCGATTGGAGTCCGTGTCGTGTTGTCCCCTGGGAAGACCTATGGGGAGTACAGGAGATCACCAAACAGCGAGTAGGGACAGAGGGAGGGAGGGAGAGAAAAGAAAAACACACTTCCATCAGTCATTCCAGTCAATATGGCACAACGTTAAGGGCCTTTGCAGTAATTCTGGTTCATACAATGTATCTCATAACATGCTTATTTCAATGACTTCCACCAGGGCTTTTTTTGTAGAAAAAGTCCAGCAGGAACTCATTAGCATAATAGGCCACACACAGCAGCAGAAACTCATTAGCATATTAGGCCACACCCCTGATTGCATCACTCATTAGCATATTAGGCCACACCCCATGTTACCAGAAGTGTGCTCATCCAGCCACACCCACCTTTTGCTTCTTATTCTGTTGACCTTGTTTGTGGTCAAAACCCAGGGCATTTTTTGTAGCAGGAACTCCTTTGCATGTTAGGCTACACACCCTGAATGTAGCCAATCCTAATGAGTTCCTGCTGTTGGGTGTGGCCTGTTATGCTAATGAGTTCCTGCTGGGTGTGGCCAACTTGGGAGCCAGGCGGAACTCTGTTCCTGTGCGTTCCTGCCCAAAAATAGCCCTGCTTATTTCAATGACTTCCACTTTGACAACCTGCTTGCACTGGATCACTTCTCCTCCAGCACTTACCACTACACTATGGTGACTTTCTTCAGACTGCAGTGAAAGATTTTATGATGGACCTTCCTCCATTTTAAAAAAAACAACTCTTCCCACCTAGAAAATTTCCGACAGGAGGCCAGAACCTTCTCTCACAACATCTCCATGAGGGAACCTTTCTGTATGGGGTGGGGTGGGGCGCTTAGTCTATGGAACTTTGGCCACCAGCATGAAGTAGTGGAGCCCAGATACAGTCTTGCTTATTTAGAACCCAACTCCATGTGATGCTGGAGTCCCATGATGCTTAAAAAGCAGTCTGGGGGGCAGGGGGCAGAAGAACATGAACGGAGGTTGCAGCGTTGGGAAAGGGGATGTTTCACTCCCCCCTAGGGTTGCCAGGTCTGCGCTGGAAAATACCTGGAGTCTTTGGGGGTGGATCCAGGAGAGGGTGGGGTTTGGGGAGGGGAGGGGCCTTGGCATGGTACAAGGCCATAGAGTCCACCCTCCGAAGCAGCCATTTTCTCCAGGGGAGCTGATCTCTGTCAGCTGGAGATCAGTTGTGAAAGCGGGAGATCTCCAGGCCCCACCAGGAGGCTGTCAACCCTACTCCCCACCCCCAAGACGAGTCTCCTGATTCAAACTCCCTCCCCACCAGTGTTCCCTCTAAGCTGAGCTAGTGTGAGCTAGCTCAGTTTTTTAGCCTCTGGCTCACACATTTTTGCCTTAGCTCAGGAAGGATGGCTCTAGAGCAAACTAATTGATGCAGCAGCCAAATCACTCACTCACAACTTTAATGCCAGCAGCTCACAAAGTAGAATTTTTGCTCACAAAGTAGAATTTTTGCTCACAAGACTTCACAGCGTAGAGGGAGCATTGCTCCCCGCCAACTGCCTTAAACCACACTAGGGAAAACGGGAGGCGCAACAGGGGTAGGTGGTCTTTATTTCCTTCCTGCCCCACCATGAGGACTTAAAGGAGACCTGGAAGGCCATTTCCAGCTGGGGAGATGGGATGGCGGTAGACAGAGCAAATTTATTTATTGATTTACTATTAAATTAGATTTACTAGGCCGCCCTTCCCCACAAATAGGGTTCAGGGTGCCTTGCAACAGAATAGCATACAATAAATAATTTCAATTAAAATCTACAGTAAAACTACCCCGAAACGGATCAATAAATAAAACAGTATGCAATCCAAGATGGCGGGGGGAAATTGAGCTCCCCAGCCTCCTGGGGTGGGGGTGGGGTTTGCAAGGGATGAGGGGAGTAGCCATTTCAGTTGACTGTATTGACCATAGGTCATAACAATATGCTCCTGCCAACCGAGCAGTTCGAAAGCAAGAAATTGCAAGTAGATAAATAGGTACCACTTTGGTGGGAAGGTAACAGCGTTCCGTGTGCCTTGGCATCTAGTCATGCTGGCCACATGACCACGGAAACGTCTTCGGACAGCGCTGGCTCTTCGGCTTTGAAACGGAGATGAGCACCGCAACCCTAGAGTCGGATTCGACTGGCTTTCGAGCAAGGGAACCTTTACCTTTACCTTTTATAACAATATATAACACAATCTTCCACGTACTAAAACGACAAAGTCAGCAAAATTAACAAAATTAATGAACAGAATTACAAATATAACACAGGACTAAACCATGTGAAATCAGCCCAGTTTTTAAAAGTTTAAAAAGTTCAGAACAATTTTAACACTTATTGTAGCTATTATTCCATACAGTTCAATCTAATCCTTCTTGCCGCTAATGAAAACAAAGTGATTCTTGTCATGGAATGTGGGTGGTGGAATACAAAATGTTGGGATAGTTCGGATGAGGAGAGTATCTGCTCTATGGCCCCAATCTAATAAACTGCCACCTCTTGCACGTGCTTTTCATTGGCCTGATTCCATACATGGCCCGAGTTCCATAAGAACATCAGAAGAGCCCTGCTGGATCAGACCAGTGGTCCATCTAGTTGTCAGGTCTCACGAATTCAACGTAGTCACTCTTATAGAAAGGATAACTTTATTGATAGACATGAGTCACTGAACAGCTTCTCTGTTCAGAATAACCGGGGACCACAGAGAAGGAAAGCATAAAGCAAATTCAAAATGGTTACAGCCAATGATTATAATTCCCGCTCGAGCGAGGCTACATTCCTGGGAAACAAATGGCCAGGTTGTTATTACTACAAAGCAGTTCTCACAGTTTCTTCTCATTAAAAGTGAAGCACAGAGTACTGCACTCCAACACCTGTGACCTTGGGATAGATAACAAAGCAGTAAATAACTTCTTGCAAGCAGACAGTGTCTAGGCATGCGCATGGGTAAGTAAGCGCTGACCACCGAGGGGGGGGGGAATACATTGTGCATTATATATGATAGCGTACACAGACCATGATCAGGAACTTAAAATATCATTTGGCAGCTTGCTGACACTAGTCCAGCATTCCGACTCACACAGTGGCCAACCAGTTCCTCTGGAGGGCCAACAGCAGGGCAACAGACTCCTTCCCCTGATGTTGCCTCCTGGCTCTGGAATGCAGAGGTTTAGTGCCTCTGAATGTGGAGGTTCCCCTCAGCCACAGATAGACTTATCCTCCATGAATTTATCAAATCCACTTTTAAATCGGTTTATTCCTGTGGCCATCACTGTATCCTCTGGCAGTGAATTCTACATTTTAATCACTATCCATGTAAAGTAGTATTCCAGTTGTCAACATCACAGTAGTCTGACCACGAAAACCAGATTTCGGATGTAGCCTGTGCAAATCCCTCTTTTTCGCCTTTTTCTTTTTTGCAGTCAACTTACAGCCAACTCATGGTGACCCTGTGGGGCTTTCAAGGCATCAGACATTCAGAGGTGGCTTGCCATTGCCTGTCTCGTAATTGGAACCCTGGATTTCCTTGGTGGTCTCCCATCCAAGTACTACCCAGGGCTGACCCTGCTTAGCTTCCGAGATCTGATAAGCTTGGGCTAGCTTGGGCTATGCAGGAACCTGGCACACAGCCAATGGGAAAAAAGCCTGGGGAATTGAAGCCTATTTACTAACAATCATTGGTTAATGCATTCAGGTGATTTCCTTCTAGGGGTCAAGAAGAAGAAGAATCTCCATTGTTGTAGACCGTGTGGTCAAAGTAAAGACCGTGTGGTCCTTAGGTGTCTTTGTTGTTTTGTAGATTTCCTGTGAACCCTTCCCTTGAGAAATAAAGATTTTTACATAGAAGAAAATGCCTGATCTCCAGTGAAGCAAAGATCCATTGCCATCTCTGAATATTTAAGTATTTTCACCAATTTTTCCAACATTCACAGCCCCAAACCCTACTGCACAATTGCCATTTGAGCTAAAAGCAAAGGCAGATCGCCAAAGCTTATACCCCCAAAACCTTGTTGGTCTCCAAGGTGCTCTCTCTCAGCCTAACTTACTTTACAACACTGGTGAGGATAACATGGAGGAGATGGGAAGGATGTTTGCTGCTTTCAGCTCCTTGGGGGAAGGGTGAGAAATAAATAATTGGGTGAGAAGGGGAGAAAAATGAGGGGAAATGAATAGTTCTGTTCCAGTTTCGTTGCCCATCTGTCTCACCAGAGCTATGGCTTAGCCACCACCTCCTATATATGGAGGTGGTGGCTTAGCCCGCTGTTGGCACAGAATAAATGTTAAATAGCAGCCTTAAAAGCAGCAGAGGTGTCGTGGGGGGGGGGGAAGCGTACACATTTTCTAGCAGAGTTTCCCTGTTGAACAAGCAGGACTAGCCCCCTGCTGCTGACAAACCCAGGTGGCTGTCCTGAGTGGGGAATGATGCGCCTTCTGCAATAGCAGTCTGTAGATCATTTTCAGTGCTCTTATAAGGCATGCCGCTGACACGCATGACACCATGAGGCCAACAATGCAGGGTGCATGGTTTCAAACGGCCAAAGCCTGCTCTGTGCTCGATCGGGGTTTTCTCGACAGTTAAAAGTATATATTTCACGCGGCAAGAGGGTATCTGCTTATTTGTTGCAGATGTTCCACAGCTGCAGGAAGTTAAAGCAGTGACCCACATTTGATGCAACCAAATACATTTTTAGGTATGCATTTTTCAATGCCTTGCAAACCAACACACTCATTTCAGAATGTATATAATTTGATATTTGGTACTTGTTGCTATTCATATGCGACCATCTTTTGTGGGAAGCACTTCAAAGGAAGCCTCATCCAAGAGCTGTTCCATGCAAAACCCAAACAAATTACTGCCCGGCTTACTCTGTGTTGGTTTCAAGAGGAACCAAAGCAAGGGCGTGTTTGCCTTATTCAATCTAGAGTCCAAGGACTTCAGATTTGAAGTTTTTTAGGGAGCAATGAAGAACAGATGGACACTCTCAGATGGCTACAGAAGAATGTCATTTGTGCAGGAACGGACAAGTCCCCCATCTTTCTAGCTAGATAGCACATATGCAGTTAACAAACAGTAGAAAAGAGCAAGAGTCCAGTCACACCTTAAAGTCTACCAACATTTGTGGCAGGGTATGAGCTTTCGTGAGTCACCGCGGGGCCTCAGTTGAGTCATTTTAGCTTCAAAGGAGAGTTTAGGCTTCACTTGATCTAGAACCCACTGATTTGTCTTTTCAGCAGTCCATGGCATTTGTAAAGCTCTCCTCCAACACCACCTTTCAAAGGAATCAACTTTCTTCCCATCAGCTTTCATCATTGTCCAACTTTCACACCCACACATAATAATGGGGAATACCATGGTATGCATTATCTTGATCTTGGTCACCAGCAAAGCATCCTTACACTTAAGAATCTTTTTTGGCTCTTTCATGGCTGCCCTGCCCAGTCTCGAGCTCCTTCTGATTTCTTGGTTGCAAGTCTCCCTTTTAGCTGATGATGGAGCCAAGGAACAGAAAACAGAAAGCATATGTACAACATACACCTGATTTTTGTTTATATGAAGGTTGAGTAACTCTTGTGTGTTCAATGCATGTACGGCTGAACGTGTGACTGAAACCCCACATTTATCCACATATTGGTACCTGGTTACCCTTGGAAAATGAACATGCGTTGGCTCTTCCTTACAAACAGATGAAAGTAGGGACTCGCAGGATGCATGCGAGTCCGCTGTAACATATACACAGAGCTAGCCGAGACTGACGGTGACATAATTCGCACGTGCAGCCAGTGGTGTCCCATCCTCTACAAAAACTCAGTTTGCACAGGGGCTGCCACACCGGGCAGAGCATTTCCCCCCTGGCACGTGACTGTGAGAGAAGAGAGCTTGCCACAAGTACGTTGGAAGGTGGCGCAAAGGAATGACTCCCCATGTAGGTCACTTTCAGGCCACTGCATTTGTAGATCAAGCTTCTCTCTCCTCCAGTGCTCCCATCACAGTCCTTCTCGGGGCTTCCATCCTGAACACAGACACATCTGCAGCGGGCCCTCTTGCGCGGCTCTCTCTTCCAGCCCCCTTCTCTCCCCAGCCCTCCTCCCCTCCTCAAGAGCCGCTTCAGCGACGCTTTCTAGGAGTCACGGGGACTTTGTCGGGATGTCTCTGTACCCCAGGGCAAAATACAAAGCCAGACGGCAGCCCCTCAAGTGTGCTTCTGGCAAATCCAAATGAAATGCCACTGAAACTGCCTCCAGGGTAACAATAGAAGAAGAAGAAGAAGAGATTGGATTTATACCCCGCCCTTCACTACCCAAAGGAGTCTCAGAGCGGCTTACAAACTCCTTTCCCTTCCCCTCCCCACAACAGACACCCTGTGAGGTGGGTGGGGCTGGGAGAACTCTGACACAAACTGCTCTTTTTCAAGGACAGCTGTGCCAGAGCTTGTGACTGACCCAAGGTCACATCAGCAGGTGCAAGCGGAGGAGTGGGGAATCAAACCCGGTTCTCCCAGATTAGAGTCCGCGCACTTAACCACTACACCAAACTGGCTCTCACCAAGCGTCAAAAATTGACCATCCGTGCTGCTGGACTGGTATGCAGGTGCGCTCTGGGAAAGGACCGCAGAAACAGGTGGTGCAGAAAATAGGAAGATGGAAACATAGGAAACAGCTGGCAAGCTGGTGGCCAGTGTGGCTGAACACATGAAGCTGCCTTTACCGAATCAGACCCTTGGTCCATCCGAGTCCGACTGTCTACTCAGACTGGCAGAGGCTCTCCAGTCGTAGGGGAGGATGTTCCATAGCCAGCTACCTGGTCCTTTTCATTGGAGATACTGGGGATTGGACCTGGGACTGTCTGCATGCCGAGCAGAGGCTCTGCCACTGAGTCCTGTTGCTCATCTTGATTTAGGCTGGACTGTAGAAGTTTCCTCCTATTGGAGGAAGCCTCACAGGTCCTGCTAATCTCCGCAGCCTGTTCTCTCCTAGGTTAACGCTGGCTCTCACGGCTTTATCACATGTGGCACCAGATGGCAAATGAAACCCTTGCAAGTGTTGGCTTTGTGCGGCGTGACACTTGGGGCTAGCTGCTGCCAAGGGCAGGCCTCGTTATGTTTGCTCGCCCCCCCTCCAGAAAAGCAGACCAGAGAAGGGGCCGTGGCTCAGTGGCAGAACATCTGCCTGGCATGCAGAAGGAACTGGTCCGACCCCCGGCATCTTCAGTCAAAAGCATTAGGTAGGGGATGATGTGAAAGACCTCTGCCCAAGGCCCTGGAGAGCTGCTGCCAGCCTGAGCAGACAATTCTGGCCTTGATGGACCCAGGGTCTGACTCAGTATAAAGGAGGGCCATGTGTTCCAGTGCTGGCCACCCTAGCAGTGGTATGTCTGCACTCAGAACAGCAGAAGCCTCCTTGTTATTAAGAATGTTGAGACGGACACTGGCCAAACAGGGGTGGGAAGTGGCCTGGAGAAACTTTCAGAACTGCTCTATGATCTCCTGCCTGGGGGGAGGACAGCCGATGCTTTCTTTTTCTTCTGAGGAAGAGAGTTCCTGTCCCCATTCCTAGGTCAGGAAGGCTTCGGTTTCATATTCGATGGCTAGATGTTGGAGGGGCTTTTTACGTGCACACGCACAGACACAGAGTATCCTTGCGGAGCCCAGTTTGAGAAATGCTCGAGGTTGGTATTGTCTACTCAGGCCGGCAGCAGCTCTCCCGCGTCTCAGACTGAGGTCTTTTCACATCACCGGTCACCTAATGCTTTTAACTGGAGATGCCATAGTTTGAACTGGAGTCCTGCTGTGTGCCAAACAGATGCTCTGCCACTGAGCCGTAGACATCCCCCAGTTCTGTCTCTCTGGAGGTGGCAAGCGAAAACAATGGCCGAGTTCAGACTGGCCATTTGAAGCGCTAGGGAGTCGAGGCAAAGAAGACCCGGAACAGACCAGGAACGGCTTGTGCGCGGTATTCCCGTTCACACTGCAGCGAATTAAGCGGGAGGATACCGTGGAGGAAGCGCAAGGGAGCATTCGCGCTGTCAGCATGCCCCTGGCGGGCTGTTAGCAGCTGTTTCAGTGCTCCGCTGCATGCGCCTATGTGCATGGGTGCATGGGCACCTGCCGCGGAAACAGCCAGTGCCTATTATCAACGACTGCGGGTTGTTCCCGCCTTAGCGGCGCTTGTGTTCACACGTCAGGGAACGGGAATCAACCCGCTCTACACACGGTTTGCTACCACTTTCACCTGGTACTTTTTAAACGCGGGAGGGAAGCGGCACAAGACGGCTTGAGTATGGCTGAGGGATGCCTGACAGATGTGCGTGTGTGGACCCGCCCCTTTAACCCGCTACTGAAAAGCTCCTGAAACGTTTGGCTGCCGGGCCAAACTGCCAGTCTGAAGTCGGCCAATCAGTCTCGCCCTGACCTGGATAGCCCAGGCAAGCCCGATCGCATCAGATCTCGGAAGCTGAGCAGGGCCGACCCTGGCAAGTACTTGGAAGTGATGCACAAATCTGTGCCTGTGTGCTCCCGGGGGTGAATTGGAAACACACAGTCAGAGTCCAACGAGTTAGATTAATCTGTTTATTGCGATAAAAACAGGAAATACAGCATCAGAAGGGAGACCTCCAGTGAATACCAGGTCGGGAGGCGGAGGCAGGCTATCAAGCCACTTCTCTGAATGTCCTCCGTGCCCCAGTAGGAGCTGCCAGAGGTCACCAAGACTTCCAGCCATGGGCATGCAAACACAAAAAATGCAAAAATGCCCCCCCCAATCAGTCTTACACTTGGCAGAGCATGAGGGCCAGCAATGGCACCAGCTATGCTTGCCCAGGGAGAGAACTGCAAAGCCTGGGTGCTACCACAGATAAGGCTCTCCCTCAACCCACATCAATCCCCAGCACCTCCAGCTAAAAGGACCAGGAGGTAAGTGACGTGAAGGACCTCTGCCTGAGACCCTGGAGGGACACTGCCCATCTCAGTAGACAATACTGACCTTGATGGACCGATGGTCCGATCCAGTAGAAGGCAGTGTCACATGTGTACGTATACTTCACTTCAGAAGGAAGGGCCTCATGCAAAGATCTTAATTGGTGAGCAGGACCGTGTAGGAGAAGAGCTGGGGAAAGTACAGTGGAGGGCAACAAGGATGATTAGGGGTCTGGAGCACCTTCCCTATGAGGAAAGGCTGAAGAGTCAAAAAGTCTGAAAAGAGACAACAAAGGGTTTATAAAATTATGCATGGGGTGGGGAGAGTTGACAAAAATAACTTTTCCTCCCTCTCCCAAAATACTAGAACTTGAGGGCATCCAGTTAAGGTAATGGGCAGTAGGTTCAAGACTGACAAAAGGAAATACTACTTTACACAGAGAGTGATTAGAATATGGAATTCACTGCCAGAGGATGCAGTGATGGCAACAGGAAGACACAGCTTTAAAGGGGGATTAGATAGATGCGTGAAAGATAAATCCGTCAACGGCTACTAGCTATGGTGGCTGAGGGGAACCTCCACATCCAGAGGCGCTAATCCTCTGAATCCCAGCACCAGGAGGCAACATCAGGGGAAGGCCTCAGCCCCTATGTATGCCCTGTTGCTGGCCCTCCAGAAGAATTTGTGGCCACTGTGTGAGACGGGATGCTGGACTAGATGGACCATTGGCCTGTTCCAGAAGGGCTCTTCTGATGTTCTTAAGATGGTCCTATAGATGTTAAAGCCATTTAAGGGTTTATAGGTTAATATCAGCACTTTAAATTAACCCTGAAAGCAAACTGGAAGCCAGTGGGGAGATCTTTTAACACTAGGGTGATCTGTGAATGGCAGCCAGTATCAAATATGTTTAGTGGGTTTTTTTTTAAAATGTATACAGCTCAGTTATGGCAATGCTGCCCCCCCAACCATAAAGTCTAGTATGCAGCACTGCCAGTCTCCAGGTGCTGGCTGGAGATCTCCTGGGATTACAACTGATCTCCAGGAGAAAGAGACCAGTTTACCTGGAGAAAATGGCCACCTTGGAAGGTGGACTCCAGTGTTCCCTCTAAGCTGAGCTAGTGTGAGCTAGCTCACAGTTTTTTAGCCTCTGGCTCACACATTTTGGCCTTAGCTCAGGAAAGATGGGGCTCCAGAGCAAACTGATTTATGCAGCCCCGGGGCAAAATAACGCGCGGTTGTGCGATCAGACGTCCCATGGAGGTCCCGTGGGTAGGGGGGAG
>NW_015169243.1:0-6377 GCF_001447785.1 Gekko japonicus | reverse complement strand
TTCCCCGGCGTCTCCAATAAGGATCAGGCCGGTAGGTGGTGTGAAGGGCCTCAGCCTGCTGCTGGTATGAGTAGACAGGAGTGATTTCGATGGCTCAGTGGTCTGATACTGTATAAGGCAGCGTCATGACTTCATGTGTTCCCACCATCTTGTGGGGGTCACCGTAAGTTAGGTGCGACTTACAGGTATGCACTTACAGACATAAGCTACTTTCCCCTGCATCGGTCGCTTTCAGTCTCTGCAGCTGTACTTTGCAATAGGTGGACATCTCACAGTGTTTGGCCCTTAATTGTTCTGCAACCAGGGAGTAAAGTTGCAGGTCTTTAATCATACAGTGGAAAGCATTTATATGAAGTTCAGCAACAACAACAAGGAGAGATTGGATTTATACCCCACCCTTTACTACCCAAAGGAGTCTCAGAATGGCTTACAATCCCTTTCCCTTCCCCTCCCCACAACAGACACCCACCCTGTGAGGTAGGTGGGGCCGAGAGAGCTCTTTCGAAGACTGCCCTTGAGAGAACAGCTCTAAGAGAACTGTGACTGACCCAAGGTCACACCAGCAGCTGGATGTGGAGGAGTGGAGAATGAAACCCGGTTCTCCCAGATTAGAGTCCACGCTCCTAACCACTACACCAAACCAGCTCTCAAACACACCAAAGGTTGTAAATGTATATGAGTATCCGGCCTTTTGTTTCCTTCACTATTTGCAGAAAGCTTTTGCTCTGTCACAGACCCGTCACGAACAGACAAAGTCTTTTGTCGTTCAAACAAAATCATCTCTTTTGGTACTATTTTTTATGTATATCTTGGAGGATTCCGTGGCGTAAGATGCCTGCGCATGGCCATCTTGAAACAATTTTCTCTTAAATTCAGACCAACTGAAAATAGCAAACTCTTTCTACATAAACACTGACAAATTTTATCTGGTCCATGATACTGTATCATTTCCCCCAATTTACCATGTAGGATTTGTGAAGCTTCTCATAAGATTTGGCTACAATAAAATAGCTTTCTTATAATGCATTTTTTATTCATGTTTTTAGGGGTTCCCCCCCCCCCAAATTAGTAAGAAGTCATCCCAGGACGAAACTGGGAAATTTTAAAATATGGATAAGACTAAGGGTGAAGCATTAGCAATACTGTTGCAAAGATGACATTATCACATAATAGTTAAGAATGCAGGAACAAAACCAGTAACTTCAAATCAGTTTTTTAAAATGCAAAATGTTTAATCTTTAAATATTTGAATAAACACGAGAAACCTGATTTGAAGTTACTGCTATTTTTCCTGTATTATTAACTACCGTGTATTAGCATCATCTTTATGAAAACGACTCTAAATACTTCATCGTAAGTATGCTCCATATTCAAAAACTGCCCCAGTTTCCTCCTGTTCTAGAAAGAGATTAGTCTGCATTTGAAGCTAACATGAGAAACTATATCGATGTTTTTACTTTAATGTACAAATACAAAAGACCCTGATGCTGGGAAAGATTGAAGGTCAAAGAAGACGGGGACGGCAAAGGATGAGATGGTTAGACAGTGTCACAGATGCAACGAACATGAAATTGAGCCAACTTCAGAGGACGGCGGAAGACCGGAAGGCCTGGCGTGATCTGGTCCATGCGGTCCCGAAGAGTCGGACTCGACTGTGCGACTGAACAATAACAACAAATACAAAAACTGAGTTCTGCTCCCTCATGTGAACCCTTTCCCCAGCTGTTAATTTCCCCAATTGAAAAAACAACAACACAAACTTGCACTGTCAGTTCTCCACAGTTGGTAGCACACCTATCCAGAAATACCAGTGTAAGTCATCTGGGCCACATCTAAAGCCAAAGTTGTCAACAGCCTGGAGGGGAAAAAAATATCCTGTCCCTTTAAATGTTTGGAAATGGGCAGCAGGTGAAGCTTTTCATGGCATGGAGGTCAGTAACATCACCTGGTGTAAACAGCAGCTCATTAAGCCCCAATTAAAGGGACAGGAGACTCCCTCCCCAGACTGTTGGCAACCCTGTCTAAAACCTAAGTGTGAAGATACCATCCATCTACCGTACTTTGGGGAGTAGATGTCGCCCGACTGTGCTGTGGAAATATTGCTCCTGGCGCTCTCGCTATCAAGAACACTGGCTGCAAATGTGGGTTGCTGGGTTTTTTGTAAATTCTATGTAGACGTTTGTAGCACCAGATTTTATTATATATGAAATATGGTTTTATTGTACCCAATTTTTAAACTTGTTGTTAGCCGCCCTGAGCCACCGGATAGGGCGGGATAAAAATCTCAAAAATAAATAAATAAATAAATGCATTTCCTTTGGAGCAAAACCTTCACTCTGAGTTTTCAAAGCAGGAAGGGGGAAGGTCAGTTCAATTGCTTTCCAGACAGACCTCAACCTACCTTTATACAAATGCTAGTAGATCTAGCATGAGAGATTCAGGCCCATTCTACATCTAGCATTCGCTCCGCTGTTTTACCAAACCCACATTGGAACAGAAATTCCCCTCTACATTGCATGCCACTTTCACTTTCTTTGATTGTTGGATTTTATGGTAGCCTCCACACTGCATGCTGGTTTCAGTTCCTTTGATCTCTCAGTTTTGTGCTACCTTCTGCATAGATTTATGGCCATTTTATGGCTGTTCAGGGGTGACTCTGTAGTCAGTACAGCTTTGGCCCAGGGTATTTGAATGTGGTTTTGAGCCTTATCTTTTTCTGTTCCAGTGTGGGTTTGGTAAAACAACGGAGTGAATACTAGATGCAGTCTAGGCTGCGGTCATAGGCACTAAATAATCCACTTTCAGTGCACTTTCCAACTGGATTTTACTCTGTGAACTGGCAAAATCCAGTTGGAAAGTACATTGAAAGTGGATTGAAAGTGTATTATTTAGTGTATGCGACCACAGCTAATGGGTGGGTCAAGCTCTCCCCCTTCCCCAAGCAGGGAATACAGATTTGGTGGAATTAAACATTAGAGAGACTTCAGGAAGGAAATTTCTGGAAACTTCAGGAAAAACTTCTCTGACCCGGCCTGACCTGGTCAGTGGATGGGAAAAAGAGAGGTGATAAAACTTAGGGGAGCAAGGAGGAAGCTCTCTTTGGTGCTGGGTCTGTCAGAGCACACAGGACTCTTAACGGATGTCTGTAGGAGGCAACCATGTGCTGTCCTGAAGAGTGAAGGAAGCTTTAAGGTAATGGGAATCTGTAGAGATATGTAACTTCTTAAGCTAAAGAGCCTGTCCTATATTTTAACATCTGATAAAGCATGTATAGAGAGAGGGACAGAGGAATTGAGTTTTACCCATTTCTTTTGAGTCCCTTGTTCAATCTGGTGCGCCTTTCAGTTGATTCGTAGAACACCCGACGTAACGTGCACATTGAAGATGAATTACTGAGTAACACTACTTGAAGATGTTTGCATGACACGCAGAAATCGTGGCTAGGAAAATAATAAGACTGTTTGACACCCTTATTGAAGGTTTGTTCAGACGAAGAGACGAAATGGAACTTAATCCAGAGGTTCTCGTCAGCAACCACTTTAGAACGATCAAAATAACTTCATGCATTCTTATAATCACAATTACTTCATGAATGTTTATTAACTGTATTTACTGTTACAATAATGTCATTTACAGTTTCACTTTGAGACTAATAATATACTGCCATGATGACTGAATATATCTAGCGTCTTTGATGCCAGTCTGTTCATTGCATATTTAGTAAATTCGCAGAATCGGCATTGCTGTCAGATGGCCACCTAGCCTCTGTTTGAAAACCGCCAAAGAAGGAGGAGTCAATTTGTTTTATGCTGGAACTTCATCTTTTCCTATTGCCCTCAACCTTTCCTAGCATTGCTGTTTTCCAGAACACGACCCAAGGACAAGCCCAAATGTGCCCCTGATCCTCCTCCCGCAGCCTCCTCTTCCAGCCCACCATGCTTCCCCCTCCCCCTCCTGGCCTCGTAACCTACCCTTTTCGGCCTCGTTGTATCTTCTTGAGTATATGAGGACAGGCGCCTCCATGGGGCACGTGTGGTCTGCGGCGCGCTCTGGAAGAAGGCTGTCTGCAGCATGGCAGGTGCCATTGAGGGAGGCGCATGGAAAATCTTGAATCAAAATGGGTTGCCAGATTTTGAGGACCACTGGTATAGGGTGGTGGAAAGTGCCGTCAATTACAGCCAGCTTACGGTGACCCCCTCATGGGGTTCTCAAGGCAAGAGACATTCAGAGGTGGTTTTGCCATGGCCTGCCTCTGCGTAGCGACCCTGGGCTTCCTTGGAGGTCTGCCATCCAAGTACTAACCTGGGCCAACCAATGTTCCCTCTAAGCTATGGAGTCCTGTGAGCAAAAGTTCTACTTTGTGAGCTACTGGCATTAAAGTTGTGAGCAGGTGATTTGGCTACCGCATAAATTAGTTTGCTCTGGAGCCATCCCTTCCTGAGCTAAGGCAAAAATGTGTGAGCCGGAGGCTAAAAAACTGTGAGCTGGCTCACACTAACTCAGCTTAGAGGGAACACTGGTGCCAACCCTGCTTAGCTTCCAAGATCTGATGAGACTGGGCTCACCTGAGCCATCCAGGTCAAGACAAAGGACAAGCAGAGGTGGTTTGCCATTGCCTGCCTCTGCGTAGCAACCCTAGGATTCCTTGGGAGGTCTGCCATACTACCCAGGGACCGCCCTGCTTGTCTTCTGAGATCTGATGAGGTCGGGCTAGCCTGGGCAATCCGGGTCAGGGCTCACTGATACATAAGACCCTGGTATTCTCGTCTGCTGCTTTTTCATCTGTGCTTTTAGTCCCTGCTGCTCTCCTTTGCCCTCCTTACATTTATTTCGTTCTTATTCTTCTCCACACTTATATAGACGCAGCATGTATTTTGCAAGCTGCCTGGAGGGCTTTATACCGAAAGGCAAGGCAGAAGTTTCCTGAATGAATTCATCCCGCTCGTTAAGCAATGACGAGTTTTGTTGGCATCGCTGCTCGTAACACGGTGGAGGTGGGTCGCTGGTTGCCTTTGTGGCTTCAAGGGTGCTCAGGATTGCCAAAGGATTACATAAGGAAATGCCCCAGGGGACAGGGGGAGGGTTAGGATGATTCTTTTACATACATATTATACTTAATGATGCTGATGCTAGTTGCTCTTATCATGGGAAAAGAACTGGAGAATGAAGTGATGCTTCCAGTCTGTGAGGAGGGCCCCGCGATTTATGGGCAGCCCCCCCCCCCCCGGCTCGGCGGAAACAAGCATCTTGTTGGCATCCCCAGTTTAAAAAAGATCTCGAGGGGCAGGGTTGAAAGAGATCCCATTAGAGAGCTTGGGAGAGCTTCTGCCTAAAGTAGACAGTACTGGGCCGGATGGACCGGAGTACAAGGCAGCGTCACAGATCCAGCGCTGCACCCGCCCAGGCTGTGTTTGCAAGACATCTTTTATTTTAAGACCATCCCGGTCTCAATCTGCAATAAGGGGTGTCTTGTTTTATAATGCCTCTGCCCCCTAGAACAAATACCAGACGAAAACACTGTCCACTAAGCCGGTGAAGCGCCTGATCAACACCGAGTTGATACCGGTGGAGTCTTAGGCCTGTTACGGACGGGTGTTTCCCCGTGCTTTCACTGTGCATGTCTGTTGGGTTTTCTTTATCATTCTGCATTGATTTTCCTACCTTCTGCGCTCAGTTCGTTTTCTGGTCACTGTTTCCCCAGGTTTTCTGAGAGTGGTTTTTTGTGCTGATTTCCTCCCTTGTTTCGCTTCCAAGCCAAAGATAATTCAAAAGCGTACAGAGTCCCCTGGATCCCACCACCACCACCCTTTTGCCACCCCTCAAAGGTCACTCCAGACGCCATTAGGAGTTTCTTCCAGCACATGTAGGCAACCCCTTCCCCCCCCTTCCAGCTACCTACAAGTCTAATCAAAAGACTCTATTCATGGTTGCTTAGCAACTAATCGCTTACCCATCAGCAAGCCGGCTAGGGCCATCAAGAGACAATAGCCCTAGCCTGATGATTCAGTCACTCTTCATCCAGGTGCCAGTCCCCAGACCAAGTTACTAGCTCTCAATATTGACCACCCCCTAGCTCTCCTCCCCCTTTCCCTCTAATCAATAGTATGTTTTATGGGACGGACTAACAGGAGGTGTCACAGGGGGATGTGGCCAGCTCAGCCTGCCCCCCCTTACACCATGCTATAAAAGATGCTTCCCAACCACATGGTCTCTCTCTCGCTCAACCCCTCCACGACCCCTATCGAAGCTTTAACCCTCTTATGTCCCGCTTGCCATCCAATTCCCCTACCTCCATCTTTAAACTCTAGGTCTGCAGCCAGAGTTCCACGTGTTTCTGCCGGGTCAGAACACGTGTTCCCCATTTTCCATTCTTATCC
>NW_015169242.1:309111-316382 GCF_001447785.1 Gekko japonicus | reverse complement strand
AGGAAGGAGGGCTCCAGAGCAAACTGGCTCCAGAGCCAACTAATTGGCTCCAGAGCAAACAGCAGCCAAATCGCTCGCTCACAACTTGAATGCCAGTAGCTCACAAAGTGGAATTTTTGCTCGTAAGACTCCACAGCTTAGAAGGAGCATTGGTTAGGAGCGCAGCTCTTTTAGAACTGCTTGTGAGAGAACAGCTCTGAAAGAACTTGTGGCTGACCCAAGGTCACGCCAGCAGCCACATGTGGAGGAGTGGGGAATTAATCCTGGTTCTCCGAGATTAGAGCCCGCACTCCTAACCACTACAACCAAACTGACTCTCCGGTTTGTAAAAAATCTGCACAGCCAATCAAATCTGTTCCAGCTCAGGGCTCTTTTTGTAGCAGGTACTCATTTGCATATTAGGCGACACATACCCTAATGTAGCCAATCCTCCAAGAGCTTACAGTAGCCCCTGTAAGAAGAGCTCTGTAAACTCTTGGAGGATTGGCTACATTTCCTAATATGCAAAGGAGTTCCTGCTACAAAAAGAGCCCTGTACAGTCTCACACAGTGGCCAACTAGTTCCTCTGGAGGGCCAACAACAGGGCATAGAGTCTGAGGTCTTCCCGCGATGTTGCCTCCTGGCTCTGGGATTCACAGGATCAGTTCCTCTGAATGTGGAGGTTCCCCTCCATCACCATGGCTCGTAGCCATTAATAGACTGATCCTCCATGAATCTACCTTTGAGATCTGTTTTCTCCTGTGCCCATCACTACATCCTCTGGCAGTGAATCCCACATTTTAATCACTCTCTGTGTCAAGTAATATTTCCTTTTGTCCGTCCCGAACCCACTGCCCATCAGCTTCATTGGATGCCCCTATGTTCTAGTATTTTGGGAGCGGGAGAAAAAATTCTCTTAGTCAGCTCTTGGGTTGCCTTAGATCAATTGGTTTTTAACCTTTAATCCGCTACTGCCTCAAGTATACAGAACATTATCATCGAATGCCTCCCTCGCAAGCTATCAGTAAAAAAATATATATATTAGGACGTAAAAACAGTCCTCCAGGCAAGGAAACTTTATTTACATAAGCACGGCTTTGATATATGCGTACATGACACAGCTTTCAGGCAGCTTCTTGACATGAGATTTGATTCCTACTTGCCCTGCATCACTTTTAGAAGGGCTTGGGGGAGAAATCTAGAGAGCTGGGATTTTATCCTCAGGGAACCGCGAGCAGTGTAAAACAACTCACCGCACCCCTGGAGTCGTATTCGACTGGCTTTCGAGCAAGGGAAACCTTTACCTTTAGCACCTTAGAGACCAAAAAGATTTTTGGAATACGAGTTTTTGAGGCTCAGGGCGGCTAACAAGAGGCGAATGCCATACATAAAACCAATAAAACAATCAATTACATTTCCCTTCCCTTCATCAGATATCGTTCCCTTCATTAGATATCGTGACAAAGGGAGTTTTGACTCTCAAAAGCTCCTGCCCTGAAAGTCTTGTTGGTTTCTAACATAAGAACATAAGAACATAAGATATGCCAATGTTGGATCAGGCCAAAGGCCCATCCAGTCCAACACTCTGTATCCCACAGTGGCCAGAAATACCAGTGCCATCAGGAGGTCCACCAGTGGGGCCAGGACATTAGAAGCCCTCCCACTGTTGCCCCCCCCCCCAAGCACCAAGAAGACAGAGCATCGCTTGCCCCACAGCCCCTATCTATACCTTGTGGCTAATAGCCACTGATGGACCTCTGCTCCATATGCTTATCTAATTCCCTTTTGAAGCCGTCCATGCTTGTAGCCGGCACCACTTCCTGTGGCAGTGAATTCCAAGTGTTAATCACTCTTTGGGTGAAGAAGTACTTCCTTTTATCCGTTCTAACCCGACCGCTCAGCAATTTCATGGAGTGCCCATGAGTTCTTGTATTGTGAGAAAGGGAGAAAAGTACCTCTTTCTCTACCTGCTCTTTCCCATGCATAATCTTATAAACCTCAATCATGTCACCCCTCAGTCGTCGTTTCTCCAAGCGAAAGAGCCCTAAGCGCTTTAACCTTTCCTCATAGGGAAAGTGTTCCAACCCTTTTATCATTCAAGTTCTTCCTCCTCCTCCTCCTCTTCTTCTTCCTCCTCCACTGGAAAACCAGTGTGGTGTACTGGTTAGTGTGTCAGACTAGGCCCCCCTTTCACATTACTGTTCTAAAACAGATGTTAACCGTTGTTGGCCAGGTTCCGAGTAAAGAGATACATGGATGGTGGTTTCCTACAGCAAACTTCATCCTGTTAAGAGGTTGTCTCTGAAGCGCTACGGCCATTTCAAACTGTGCTGCTTTCCCCCCCCCTGCCCCTTTTCACCACGCGGTCTTCCTCGCCCTTCCCCTCCCCGAAGGCTCTAAGTATAGCACTTATAACGCTAAAGCAATATAGTCTCTCATTGGCATCAAGGCCTCTCAATGGTGCCGCTGTAACCCTGAAGCGCTATATTGGTTGGGCGCTGTAGCATTCGACTTAGAGCGTTTGGGAGGGAAAGGTCAAGGACGATTACGCAGTGAAAGAAGACGGGGGGGAAGCAGCGCTTTGGACATTTTAAACGGCACACCACAGTGATTCAGAAGCGCAACGAAGAGGTGACAATGGAAGAAAGTGGCTTCCCTCCAAAGCGGATCAGCCCCGCTCTATCGACAGGATGCAAGTGGCTTTGTTTGAACACGTAAATAAAATTTGTTAGCAGCCTTTTGCTAAAACGGTTGTGTCTGGACGGACAGCAAAAAAAACCCATTAGCAACATGCGACTAAAATGGATTACAAGGGCTGTCTGAAAGAAGCCTGGGATCTGGGAGGGGGTTGAATCCCTGCTCTGCCATGGAAGCTGACTGCGTGATCTCGGGCCAGTCACACAGCTTTAGTCTAACCCGCCTCACAGGGTCGTGGTGAGGATACAGTGAAGAAGAGGAGAATGATGTAAGCTACTTTGGGTTCCCACTGGGGAGAAAGACAGGGTCTAAATGAATTAAACAGACAGTTGCCAGAAGCCAGGACAAGTGGGCAGAATGGGGCTGCCGGAACTGTAGCATTGAGGGTTGACAGCTCGGGGTTGGGAAATACCTGAAGATTTTGGGCGGTGAACCTTAGGGAGTTTGGGGAGGGACCTCAGCAGGGTCTAATGCCGTAGGGACCACCCTCCAAAGCAGCCATTTTCTCCAGGGGAACTGATCTTGGTCATCTGGAGGTCACCTGTAATAGCAGGGGATCTCCAGGTGCCACCTGGAGGTTGACAAGTCTAGTAATACACACGCGCAACCCCCCCCCAATCCTGTCCCAAGTTCTGAATGCATCCCTGGATTTGTACGCAGCTCCCAGCGGGGTCGTACAGTGCCTGTTAAGAATCACGGCTGTAGATGCAATGTTAAAAAGGTAAAGGTAAACGTTTCCCTTGCTCGAAATCCAGTCAACTCTGACTCTAGGGGTGCGGTGCTCATCTCCGTTTCCAAGCTGAAGAGCCAGCGCTGTCCGAAGACATTTCTGTGGTCATGTGGCCGGCATGACTACACGCCGAGGCGCACGGAACGCGGCTACCTTCCCACCGAAGTGGTACCTATTTATCTATGTACAATTTCTTGCTTTCAAACTGCTAGGTTGGCAGGAGCTGGGGCCAGAGACGGGAGACTCACTCCGTCGTGTGGCACTTGGGTCTCGAACTGCTGAACTGCCGACCTTCCGGTCAGCAGTTCAGCATCTTAACCACTGAGCCACCGTAGTCCTCTGATGCAATGTTAAGTTATGGCTAAAGAAAAGAAAGTTCCCAGCAATGGAACTTTGAAAACTCTGAATATGGAAAGTCATTCTAAGAAAATGAATAAACTTTTTGTAAGCATCTTTAGGAAGGAAAGCATGGGTGTAATGAAAGATTTTTGGAGGAATGATATCGATTCGTTTAATACTGGAATAGGAGAATGCTAAACGAGAGCGGACAGCAAGAGGTAAGTCAATCCAGTAAAGTTACTCCTATTGATGCTTTGTGTAGTGATGTTTGGTGTAGTGGTTAAGTGTGCGGACTCTAATCTGGGAGAACCGGGTTTGATTCCACACTCCTCCACTTGCACCTGCTGATGTGACCTTGGGTCAGTCACAAGCTCTGGCACAGCTGTCCTTGAAAAAGAGCAGTTTGTGTCAGAGTTCTCTCAGCCCCACCCACCTCACAGGGTGTCTGTTGTGGGGAGGGGAAGGGAAAGGAGTTTGTAAGCCACTCTGAGACTCCAAGTGAAGGGCGGGGTATAAATCCAATCTCTTCTTCTTCTATACTGAAGACTGATTTCTTCATTTCTCTTTCCTTGCATTTTTATTTATTTATACTTAATTTATACCCCACTTTTCTCCCCCCCCTTGGGGACCCACAGTGGCTTACGACATTCTCCCCCTCTCGTTTTATCCTGACAACAACTCTGGGAGATAGTTTAGGTTGAAAATGTGTGACTGGTCTAAGATCATCTGGCAAGCTTCCCTGGCAAGGTAGGGATTCGAACCCGGGTCTCCCTGATCCAAGTCCGATCCCCTAACCATGAGAGCGTGCTTTTTTATTTTTATCGTAATGGTCTGATTGTAAGCACGTTCCTAATTTTAAAACAAACGCAAACATGGAAAGGGGAATCGGCACCAGAGAAGGGAGGACTGGGGTTGGAGAAGGACCTATTGATTTGCAAATGTATGTTAGGGTCGCCATGTTCTCCCTGGCCACCGGCAGAGGATGGGGCGTGTAGGGTTGCCAGATCCAGGTTGGGAAACTCCTGGAGATTTGGGGATGGAGTCTGGGGAGGACAGGGACCTCAGTGGGGTATGATGCCATGGAGTCCTACCCTCCAAAGCGTCCATTTTCCACAGAGGAACTGATCTCTACCATCTGAAAATGAGCTGCAATTCCAGGGGATCCCCAGGTCCCACCTGGAGGCTGGCATCCCTAGATGTGGAACCAGCTGCATCATTCAGCCAAGAAGAGGAAGAAGAAGAAGAGGAGGAGGAGGAGGAGGAGGAGGAGGAAGAAGAAGAAGAAACTGGATTTATACCCTGCCCTTCATTCGTAGTCTCAGAGCGGCTTACAATCAATGTTCCCTCTAAGGTGAGGAGTCTTGTGAGCAAAAATTCTGCTTTGTGAGCTGCTGGCATTAAAGTTGTGAGCGAGCAATTTGGCTGCTGCATAAAAGAGTTTGCTCTGGAGCCATCCTTCCTGAGCTAAGACTAAAATGTGTGAGCCGGAGGCTAACAAACTATGAGCTAGCTCACAACAACTCAGCTTAGAAGGAACACTGCTTACAATCTCCTTTCTCCTCCCCTCCTCACAACAGACACCCTGTGAGGTAGGCGGGGCTGAGAGAGCTCTTTCAAGAACTGTCCTTGAGAGAACAGCTCTGACAGAACCACGGCATGCCCAAGGTCATCCAGCAGCTGCAAGTGGAGGAGTGGGGAATCAAACCCAGTTCTCCCAGATTAGAGTCCGCGCACTTAACCACTACACCAAGGTGGCTCTAGGGCTGACTCTCAGTAGAAACAGAATGCAAGGAAAGAACCCTTTTCTCCATTCACAGTGGACCGAATCCACCAGAAGGGGCTGTATTCCAACTTCCCCGTATTGCAACTCTCCAAACACAGTCAGCGGTCTGTTTATGGGCCAGGCACTGAACACAAGGCATCTTTCATGCTTTTATAAAATAAAGCCAAGACCGTCGTGTCCTTGATCTCTTTACTTCTTGCGTGGCCTTGGGGGTGGGATGGGGGTGTTCACTGTGAATGAAATCTTTTTATGGGAGTTTGGAGATCCTTAGCTAAATAAATACAAGATGAGAAGCACAAGGCTGTTATTACGAATATAGAGTGCCCACTGTTAGATGTGGATATGAGAAGCTGCAACCGGGTGTTTCCGAAGGAAGAAAGCAATGACTGTTAGCGTTGCATTAGCACTGCAGTATTCTCGTTGAGCTTACGAAAATTCACAGGGTGCTCCAAAGTTTGAGATGTGTTGCCTTAGTTTTGTATTAGGTGCTGGGTGATCTTGGGCCACTCAATCTCTCAGCCTAACCTACCTTGCAGTGTTGTTGTGAGGATAAACCCGATAAGGCGGAACCATGCACGACACATCTGAGCTCCTCGGAAGAAAAAAGTGGGATTCAAAAGTTCTAGATAAGAAGATATGCCATATGCAAAAAAGGCATTGATTTTTGGTGGCAATATTCCCACCCAATTTTGCTTCCATGATTGGGGAGAGAAAAAAGACAACTGTAGCGGCATCCTGGGTGAGGAGAACCCCTGTCGTAGGGATACCAGGTCCCTCCTGGCGACTGGCAGGGGGTAGGGGGTAGGGTTGCCAGATCCAGACTGGGAGATTCCCAGAGATTTGTAAAAAGTCCAGTAGCACCTTTAAGACGAACAAACTTTATTAGAATCACGGAATCAATAGAGTTGGAAGGGGCCATACAATCTAGTCCAACCCCCTGCCCAATGCAGGACCAGCCTAAAGCATCTCTGACAAATATTCGTCCAGCCTCTTCTTGAAAGCTGTCAGTGAAGGGGAGCTCACCACCTCCCTAGGCAGCTGATTCCACCTTTGGACCACTCTGACTGAGAAAACGTTTTCCCTAATATCCAGCCGATACCTTTCTGCATGTAACTTAAGCCCATTGCTTCGGGTCCTCTACTCTGCTGCCAACTGGGACAGCTCCTTGCCCTCCTCCAAATGAGATCTTTTCAAATATTTAAAGAGAGCAATCATGTCCCCCCCCTCAATCTCCCCTTCTCCAGACTAAACATTCCCAAGGCCCTTAGCCTGTCCTCGTAGGGCCCAGTCTCCAGACCCCTGATCATCCTCATCACTCTCTTCTGCACCCTCTCGATTGTAGCATAAGCTTTAGAAAAACACATCTCCCTTCATCAGATGCATGGAGGGTAAGAAGAAACTGGCCAGAGATATAGAGGTGGTAAGGGGGGGAGGGTAGAGGATGCAGAATGTGCAATGTAGATGCAAAGCCGTTGCAAAAGTCATGGAAAAGGTGGAACGCGCAATCCAGGCTGAGCGTGACTCCTTCCTTCTACTGACAAATCTGAACGGAACACCTGAAAGGCAGCTACTTCTGGTCAGGGGTCATTTCGTAGAAAAAGAGGTGCAGGAGCTCATTAGCATAACTCATTAGCATGACTTATTTGCATGTGCCACACCCCCTGACATCACCGGAAGTGTGTCAGAAGGCAACAACCACTGCTCAGGCTACACTGGACTGTTTTGGATCGCTAGCTATTGGG
>NW_015169242.1:298890-308954 GCF_001447785.1 Gekko japonicus | reverse complement strand
GGGGGGGACATGCAGATCTGTCCTCGCAGAGGAGGGAGAGCTTGTACCTGAATAAAACTTGGTCTTAAAGGTGCCACTGGACTGTTTTGGATTGCTAGCTATGGGAGGGGACGGGGACATGCATATCTGTCCTCGCAGAGAAGGGAGAGCTTGTACCTGAATAAAACTTGGTCTTAAAGGTGCCGCTGGACTGTTTTGGATCACTAGCTATTGGGGGGGACGGGGACATGCAGATCTGTCCTCGCAGAGGAGGGAGAGCTTGTACCTGAATAAAACTTGGTCTTAAAGGTGCCACTGGACTGTTTCGGACCGAGGGACTGGGGGGGGGGGCTCTGCAATTTACCTGACTGCTTCTTGTTCTGACTGAGGGCTGCTGGGAGGAGGGGGTGGGGCTTGTTGCATGTGCCTGCCCCCTGGGCTCTTTACTGCCGGAGCTCCGCTCCTGTGCGCTCCTGCGGGAAATGACTCCTGCTTCTGGTAATGAGAGAACCATGCGGAAGTCTCTATTCAATCCATGTCTGACTGAGTCAAATTTACATATGAACGTATGATCCTGGAGATTTGGGGATGGAGCCTGGGGAGGACAGGGACCTCAGTGGGGTGCAATGCCTTTGAGTCCGCTGAATCAGACCCTGGGTCCATCAAAGTCAGTATTGCCTACTCAGACTGGCAGCACCTCTCCAGGCCCTCAGGCAGAGGTCTTTCACATCATCTACTACCACACCACCCTCCAAAGCATCTTTTTTATCCAAGGGAACTGATTGGTAGTCTGGAGATGAGCTGTAATTCGGGGGGATCTCCAGGTCCCACCTGGAGGCTGGCATCCCTACTCTGCCCGTAACTAGAATTTTCAAATCCAAACTGTGTGTTCACTAGATTTGGTAACGTCCCTACAGTGAAAGTAATCCCAGAGGAAAGCAGAGAATCCCATCAGACCATCCTCGTGTACAGGGCTTTTTTGGTAGAAAAAGCCCAGCACGGACTCATTAGCATAATAGGCCACACCCAACATCAGAAACACATTAACATATTAGGCCACACCCCCATGCCTTCCCTTGGCATGCCCAGGTACCCCGCGGCTGCGGGGAGCCTGTGCAAGCCAGCCCTTGGACAGGCCGGGAAAGGCACGGGGAGGCATTTAAATTGCAAGTAGATAAATGCCTCCCCGATCCTTCCAGGCCCCCCTGGCCCGCCCACCTCATAGTCGCCGGGGGGGGGTCGCTCTCCTGGCCTTCCCTCTGTAGCCACGCACGCAGAGGTTTTGGCTGTAGTGGGCGTGGCCAACTCTGAAGCCAGCCGGAACGCCATCCCTGTGCGTTCCTGCCCAAAAACAGCCCTGCTCATGCATAAGTAAAACCAGAATATCAGCGAGGAGTCGTACACATCCTTGTTCTTCCGGGGAACCGAGATCTTTATGGCCTAACAAAGCATTTTAATTATACATCGAAGACAGATGCAATGTTTCAAAACATGCAGATGTGACACGGGGCGATTTACATTCCTCAGAAACCTGAACATCATATTTCTGGGGAAGCGGACAGCATCGTAGTAACCCGCTCGCTAAAAGCCCTTTCCCGCTGAACAATCTTGACAGACGATCTGCTGTAATGTACTCTCCCCGGAATTTAGCCGAACAAAACGGGAGATCAGAGATCACGGAAAATGGACTGGAAAGGGAAGCGACACACAGACGGAGCCCAAACAAGCACAGACGGTTAACTAAAAGCATCTCTCAGATTACTAAATTATAGCCTTCTGCTCCAACCTGGAGTAGAAAATGCAGGGAACCTGGTAAGAAAAAGAAATGTTAAGTACAGACAATAAAAGGAAGAGATGCCATTGCTTGCTTAGATTGCCGGTCTTAACTCCCCAAAAGGTGGGGGGGGAGAGATAGCCTAAATTCATATGATTAAGATTAATCATAGTTCTGGAAATTCACTGCAAGGATTATGTCACAGAGTTTAAAGGGAACAGCTGCAAGCTACCCGAGAATTCACACCGACGAAAATTCGCCTAATTCTTTGCTGGATTGTGGCCAACAAAGTTGGAAGAAGTCTAAGAAATAAACTTTCGTCAATGCATGGGATTCTAAGAGGCAGTTCCAGGCATCGTTTACAAACTGAGGGTCTGGGGATCCTCCGGAAGATGCTTGCTTGGAACACAGGCGCTGCACTATTCCGTCGCCGAGACGTGACGTAGGCACATAGCTGGGCGATGCTCTGGTAATGGGACTGGAAACTCGATGGTACCATCGAGTTTCCAGCCTCATTGCTAGAGTGTCGCCTGGCTACATGCCTATGTCACGTCTGGGCGACGGAATAGTGCAGCGCCTGTGTTTTCCCCGTGGGAACGGTCCCGCAAAGAACTATACATCCCCCGCCGAATTAAGGTAAGTACTTGGGAGCCGTAGGGAACCCTCTCCCTACGGCCAGATTCTCACATGCAGGATAATGAGATTTATTTATTTATTTATTTATTTATTTCAACTTGCTACCCCGCTCGAACCCCCCAGAGGGTCTCTGAGCGGCTTACAGTTAACCGTTATCCCTTACCTATGGCCACATATATACTGGGATGGGGACTGTCCTAACAGCACCCAGTGGATGGGTGGCGGACCAGAGGAATAAGAGGAGAGGAAGTTTTTATACCCTGGTTTTCTCTGCCTTAATGAACCTTACAATCACATTTCCCTTCCTCTCCCCAAAACAGGTGCCTTGGTGAGGTAGGTGGGGCTGAGAGAGCTCTGAGAGAACTGGGACTGGCCCAAGGTCACCCAGCAGGTCTCATGGGGAGGAGTGGGGAATCAAACCCGGTTCTCCAGATTAGAGTCTGCAGCTCTTAACCGCTGCACCATGCTGGCTCTAAAGGGGCAATTACCGCCTCCTAGTGAGCACTCCATTCGCCACCAGTGTTTCCAGGGTGGAAATCGGTGACTCCAGCACTTCTGGAGGTCATCATGTCGGGGCGATGATACGGGATTCACCCAGTTTGGGGCAAATCCTAGAGCGCTGCCCACCATGACCTCACTTCCTGTTTAGCACTGGAAGTGATGTTGAATGCCAATGTAACACCAGAGCTCTTGTCCCCAACCATCCCATCCCTGTGAGTTGCCAGTTGTGGTGCTAAGCTGGACTGCACACTGCTGCTGAAGGTGCTAAGTTGGACTGCACCAGTTCCAGATTTTGGGGGGCTCTAAAAGCATTTGTGACAGTAAAAAAAAGTAAAAGTGACAGCAGCCATGAAATTAAAAGACGCCTGCTCCTTGGGAGGAAAGCGATGGCGAACCTAAAAAGTAGAGACATCACCCTGCCAACAAAAGTCCGCATGGTCAAAGCAATGGTATTCCCAGTAGTCATGTATGGCTGCGAGAGTTGGACTATAAGGAAGGCTGAGCACCGAAGAATAGATTCTTTTGAACTATGGTGCTGGAGAAGACTCTTGAGAGTCCCTTGGACTGCAAGAAGATCAAATCAGTCAATCCTAAAAGTAATCAACCCTGACTGTTCCCTGGAAGGCCAGATAATGAAACTGAAGCTCAAATACTTTGGCCACCAAATGAGAAGGGAGCACTCCCTGGAGAAGACCCTGATGCTGGGAAAGGTTGAAGGTCAAAGAAGAAGGGGGGGCAAAGGATGAGATGGTTAGACAGTGTCATAGATGCAAGGAACATGAAATTGAGCCAACTTCAGAGGACGGCGGAAGACAGGAAGGCCTGGCGTGATCTGGTCCATGGGGTCATGAAGAGTCGGACTCGACTGTGCGACTGAACAACAACAACAGAAAGCATTTTGCAGGGGCCACAGTGGCTCAGAGGTTAAGACGCTGAGTTGCAGACTGGCAGATCAGTAGTTCGGCAGTTCGAGACCCGAGTGCCGCATGACGGAGTGAGCTCCCGTCTCTGGCCCCAGTTCCTGCCAACCTAGCAGCCCGAAAGCAAGAAATTGCAAGTAGATAAATAGGTCCCGCTTCAGTAGGAAGGTAACAGCGTTCCATGTGCCTCAGCGTTAAGTCATGCTGGCCACATGATCACAGAGAAGTCTCCAGACAGCGCTGGCTCTTCGGCTTGGAAACAGAGATGAGCACCACAACCCTAGAGTCGGATTCGACTGGCTTTCGAGCGAGGGAAACCCTTTACCTTTAAAAGCATTTCGCAAGGCATGCAAAACGGAGAATCCTTGCCCTATGGATGCAGCTATTGCCTCTTGCCGCCCCTCTCTAGCATCGCATGACTGAGCACCAGTTCCTCCATCACGGCAGCTCCCAGCGATGTGACTCAGCAGTCACCCACCTGAGGTGCCTTCTCAAGGCACTGCGATCATGCAAAATTAGAACAGCCCCCCACCAACCTATCGCTACGTGAGCACTGCCAGTCTGTGCGTCTGTTCCGGAGCCCTCACTCATTCAAAATACTCACAGGAGAGCCACTGTGATATACAATCCATGGCCACGGAACCGAACCCAGGGAAGACTCTGTGGTCTGCTGATCCCCAACGTGGTGCCCACGGGGTTTCCTGATGCCCCGTTTGCTTCTTCCCTAAGCAAGGAGGAAATCCTGGCCTTCCTCCCTCTCACTCGAGCAGGCCGATCCAGAAACAGCTGATGGAGGAGGAGGAGGAGATTGGATTTATGTCCCGCCCTTCACTTGGAGTCTCAGAGAGGCTAAACTCCTTTCCCTTCCCCTCCCCACAACAGACACCCTGCGAGGTAGGTGGGGCTGAGAGAACTCTGACAAAGACTGCTCTTTTTCAAGGACAGCTGTGCCAGAGCTTGTGACTGACCCAAGGTCACACCAGCAGGTGCAAGTGGAGGAGTGGGGAATCAAACCCGGCTCTCCCAGATTAAAGTCTGCACACTTAACCACTACACCAAACTGGCTTAAAACTTCCCAACATAGCGTGAATGGCCCCAGGACTCCATGGCAGCCATTTTTGGATGGGAACAGAGCCAGTTTGGTGTCATGGTTAGGAGCACAGACTCTAATATGGGAGAACCGGGTTTGATTCCCCGCTCCTCACATGCAGCTGCTGGGTGACCTTGGGCAAGCCACAGTTCTCTCAGAGCTGTTCTCTCAAGGGCAGTTTCTGTCAAGAGCTCTCTCAGCCCCACCTACCTCACAGGGCGTTTGTTGTGGGGAGGGGAAGGGGAAGGGATTGTAAGCCACACGGAGACTCCTTTGGGTAGTGAAGGGTGGGGAATAAGTCCAATCTCTTCTTCTTTTCTTCTTCTCCATGGCAGCCATTTTGTGGTGCCACCCATTTTTAAAATTCTGAAAGTGCCCACAGCCTCAACAAGATTAGGGACCCCTTTTGTAGTCACTGGTGCTTCTACTGTTAAGAAATACCTGGAGATTTTGCTCGCGGGGAGGGCGGGGTATAAATTGAAGAGGAGGAGAAGGAGGAGGAGGAGGAGACTGGATTTATACCCCGCCCTTCACTACCCAAAGGAGTCTCAGAGCGGCTTACAAACTCTTTTCCCTTCCCCTCCCTACAACAGACACCCTGTGAGGCAGGTGGGGCTGAGAGAGCTCTGACAGAAAACTGCTCTTTTTCAAGAACAGCTCTGACAGAACTATGGCTTGCCCAAGGTCATCCAGCAGCTGCGAGTGGAGGAGTGGGGGAATCAAACCCGGTTCCCCCAGATTAGAATCCGCGCACTTAACCACTACACCAAACTGGCTCTCTGCATGTTCTGCACTGACAGCTTGCTCCAGAAGTCAAGCCTCCACCCTTCGAAGTAGCTATTTTCTCCGGGGGGAGAGGCCTCTGTCATCTGAAATTCAGCTTTAATTCTGGGAGATCTCCAGGTCCAACCTGGAGGTTGGCAGCCCTAACCAAGACCTTCCAGGGGCTTGTACTGACAGTAGGTGCCAGCTCCTCTAGTGTGCATGGACATGATCTCGCTGCCTCTCTGCACACTGAATAAGACCTGATTCTCCTTTGTCTGTTGCTGTGCATGAAAACTGCTGACTTAAGGATATCACATCCAGATATAGCTGCAGAGTTACAGATAACTTTTTGAATAGCCTTGTAGTGAGGCAAAGCATCTATAATCTTGGATCGGCTGCAGACTTCAACCAAACACAGACAGCAAATTAAACCACTCCAGTACCAAAAGTAGATTATGACTTCAATATTTGCAGTAAAGCCTATATTTACCTTGCTACTGCTTTTTTTTTTTAAAGAACTGTTAAGTTTCTGCTGTTGAAAGTATGTCTATAGATATGTGTATTTATTATTTATTGGAAACATTTCTCTTGGTTTTTTCAAATCACGTGGCTCTAAAGCTTCCCCTAGAACTAAATTTCATGGCATATCGCTGATGGAATTCTCTGTTGGTTTTGCCATTTAGAATCATAGAGTTGGAAGGTCCAAGACCCTTCTCAGCGCAGGAAGTTCAAATCTACGCCGTCCCCAAATCTATGCCGTCCCCAACAGCCAACCTCCAGGTGGGGCCTGGAGATTCCCCGGAATTACGACTGATCTCCAGTCTACACAGAGAATGGCCGCTTTGGAGAGTAGATTCTGTGGCATTAGACTGTGCCGAAGACCCTCCCCTCCCCAAACTCCAGGTTCCACCCCCAAATCAGGAAAGGGAACTCAAGAGGTTAGGGCGAAAACAATAATCAAATATAGCTAAACACGCTGTGCTACAGGGCTCTTTTTGTAGAAAAAGCCCAGCATGAACTCATTAGCATAATAGGCCACACCCAACAGCAGAAACTCATTAGCGTATTGGGCCACACCCCTGACAGCACAGCTCATTAGCACATTAGGCCGCACCCCCATGTTACCAGAAGTGTGGTCATCCAGCCACACCTACCTTTTGCTTGTTATTCTGTTTACCTTGTTTGTTGTCAAAACCCAGGGCCTTTTTTTGTAGCAGGAACTCCTTTGCATGTTAGGCCACACACCCCTAATGTAGCCAATCCTAATGAGTCCCTGCTCTTGGGTGTGGCCTATTATGCTAATGAGTTCCTGCTGGGCGTGGCCAACATGGGAGCCAGCCGGAACTCAGTTCCTGTGCGTTCCTGCCCAAAAATAGCCCTGCAAAAATATACGATATATTTTAATTATGCTTCTTTTGTGACTATGTTTAGAGACCAAGAGGGAGTTGTTGGTAACTTCTGTGAAAAAAAGGATTGCAACAGAAAACAATAATTCATTTTAAGGACTCTGTTGTCTAAGACTATTGTATAGTTTTGTTTGGTGGTCTGCATACTCGCATGTGCTGTACATCCATTGGTGGTTGATTATTATCACCTAGAGTATGTTGGATATTGAGCGTCAGGAGTTATATAGCCTCGCCAACAAAACCTGCCTCTCCTCTGAGCTTTGAGATACCCGTCACTGTAGGTAGGATGGCTTCCTATTTATCCTCCCTACAAGTGCCACAACTACGCAGAGTTTTCTCTTTAGCCAGATGCAACGCCATGACATCTACCATTCTATATGGCAGATTCAATAAGGCGGCATATGCGGCTAGACATTGCCCATGTGGATCTGGATGTGTTGAGACGGTCTTACATGTTTCGTTGCGATGTCACTTTGATGTAAATAGACGTTCTAAATATCTAAACTGTATATTGGCCAACGTAATGGGTTTTTCAGATCCCCATAAAGTTTACAAACTTTTGAATGATTCCTCTGTTGAAGTAACTGAGAAAGTGGCTAAGTTCCTTCAGTCCGCCATGCTGCTACGCCAGGAGAAAGTACAGGTTGTAACCTATTATTTTATTCAATGTATTTGTAATACAGTGTCCTACCAGTTTGGTTAAGTGCGCGGACTCTAATCGGGGAGAACCGGGTTTGATTCCCCACTCCTCCGCTTGCACCTGTCTGGATGACCTTGGGCAAGCCGTAGTTCTGATAAGAGCTGTTCTTGCAAAAAGAGCCGTTTCTGTCAAGAGCTCTCTCAGCCCCACCGACCTCACAGGGTGTCTGCTGTGGGGAGGGGAAGGGAAAGGAGTTTGTAAGTCACTCTGAGACTCCTTTGGGTAATGAAGGGCGGGGTATAAATCCAACCTATTCTTCTACTTGTATACTTTTATAATTACTTTGTTCTACTGATATATGCCCATAAAGGCTGACTTAGAGGCTAGCAACCCCATTCCCATCCTCAAATCTGGCTCTGGCGGGGCCCTTGAGTGCCTGCGGGTGATTACTTTCCTTAAGACGCATATGAGGTCAGTGCCAGAATATTAGCTTTAAGCTGCCGTTGAATAGGCCGCACAAGTCTTAATGAACTAATGGCAATTTCCTGGTGATTCAATACCCAAGGAGCTATTTTTAGGACTGGGGCGTATCTGTTAAAGACGGTTCAAATTATGAGTGCACAAGTAGGGAATCTTCAAGCTGTCTTTTGCGGAACCCGATGGCAAGACAGACAGCGACGACACAGTGTGACGAAGCACGCCTCGGGGCTGATCTGATCATTTTGGAAGCGTGGGAAAGGTAAAATGTTTAAGGCACTGTGGAATGAGACGGGAGCCCAGCAGTGGGAATACCAAAGTGACTCAGAAAAAGGGGGTCGACATTGATCCATTTAAGGGCAGATGTGCCATTTAACTGGTATACTAAAAGCAGGTTCCAACTTCAGGTTGGGAAATTCCTAGATATTTTGGAGGTAGAGACTGGGGGAGCTGGGGTTAGGGGAAGGGAGGGACCTCAGTAGGGTATAATCCAGGGGTGGCCAAACTGAGGCTCGGGAGCTCTTTCACACATATTGTGCGGCTCCCGGCAGGGCAGCTGGGGAAGCGAAGGGGTGGCATGCTTTCTCTCCCTCCCTCCCTGCCTTCCTTCTGTCCCCCTCCCTGCCATCTATTTGCTTTCTTTGTTTGTCTCTCTCTGTCTCTCCATCTCTTTCATTCTGTCTTTCCACCTCTCTCTCTCTCTCTCTCTCTCTTAGGGTTGCCAAGTTCATCTTCCACCCCCAGTGGGGGACTTTGGGGACGTTCCTGGAGGGGGCGGGGCATCCCCGACGTGATGACGTCACGTTGGGGATGTCCGCCGGGGCCCCCCACCCGCCCGCGCGCCAGATCTCCAGAAACGGCAGTTCCCTGCACTTAAAGGAGCCGGCGTTTCCCTTTTAAATGCAGGAGCCGGCGTTTCCCCTTTAAGAGCAGCCGCGTTTCCCTTTTAAGTGCACGAAGCTGGCATTTCCCTGTGAGCCGGATCTCAAGCGGAGATCGGGCTTGGGAGGAAACATGAATTCCACACATTTAAAGGGAGAGAGGGGGGTGGCTGTGGGTGTTGGGGGTGGGGCTTCCCCCGCTGGCCATCTGGCTGGCGGCAGGTAGAACCCCCCCCCCAAAAAAAATAGGGGACCCCTGGCAAACTGGGGGGGTTGGCAACCCTACTCTCTCTCTCTCTCCATCTCTTTAATTCTTCTGTTCCACCTCTCTCTCTTTCTCTCTCTCTCTCTCTTAGACAAATAAATATCATTAGCAAACATATATAATTGGACAAATAAATATTGTTATCAATATCTGTTTTTACCCCTTTCATTTAATGTTAATAAAAAGCAAATCTGCATATTTTAAAATAAGAAAAAACATGCAATATTTGTCCATGCCTTGCGGCTCTCCAACATCTGACATTTATTCTATGTGGCTCTTAAGTTGAGCAAGTTTGGCCACCCCTGGTATGATCCCACAGAGCCCACCCTCCAAAGCAGCCGTTTTCTCCGTGGGAATTGATCTCTGTAGACTGGAGACCAGCTGAAATTCCAGGAGATCTTGTACAAACATAAGATGAGCCATCGTGGATGGAGAGGCTCTTCTAGTCCAGCTTTCTGTCCACACACTTTCCAACCAGCTACCTCTAGGCAGATGTCATTTCAGGGGGGGATCGCGGGGGATCGCAGTTCCCCCGGGTGAGGTACGGGGGCGGGGCACATGACGAAGCCCCGCCCCCTGCTTCCGGCCGCCCCGCTTCCGGCCCTCATTCAGCCAGGAGGAGGCAGGAGAAGAGGGAGGATAAGTTGCTTCCTCCCTGCCTCTCCCCACCCCTGCCTGCCTGGGGCCAGGGAGGGCCTTCGCGGGGCTTCCTCGCACTCCCGCCGGCCTT
>NW_015169242.1:296661-298838 GCF_001447785.1 Gekko japonicus | reverse complement strand
TTTTTCTACGAAACGACCCCTGCCTCTAGGAAGCCCACAAACAGGAAGACTGCAACAGTCTGCACTTTCCAGCAACTGATCTAAGCAGGGCTTTTTTTGTAGAAAAAGCCCAGCAGGAACTCATTAGCATAATAGGCCACACCCAACAGCAGGAACTCATTAGCATATTAAGGCCACACCCAACAGCAGGAACTCATTAGCATATTAGGCCACACCCATGACAGCACAGCTCATTAGCATATTAGGCCACACCCCCACGTTACCAGAAGTGTGGTCATCCAGCCACACCCACCTTTTGCTTCTTATTCTGTTTACTTTGTTTGTTGTCAAAACCCAGGGCTTTTTTTGTAGCAGGAACTCCTTTGCATGTTAGGCCACACACCCCTAATGTAGCCAATCCTAATGAGTTTCTGCTGTTGGGTGTGGCCTATTATGCTAATGAGTTCCTGCTGGGCGTGGCCAAATTGGGAGCCAGCCGGAACTCCGTTCCTGTGTGTTCCTGCCCAAAAATAGCCCTGGCCATTTAAGGAAGCTCATTGCCTCTGGTACTACCAGGAGTAGATATCCATCATGATTAGTAGCCGCTGATAGCCCAGTCCTCCATGAATTTGTCCACTCCCCTTTTAAAGCCTTCCTGGTCAGCGGCCATGACCACATTTTGTGGCAGCGAGTTTCTACATTACTGCCCACGTGACCCGGAAGTGACACCATCGCATCCGGGATGTCGGGTCAGTGCTCTGGTATTTGGGCAAAAACTCCACATGCAGCTGCTGGTGTGACCTTGGGTCAGTCACGAGTTCTTTCAGCGCTGTTCTCTCATGAGCAGTTCTCTCAGAGCTCTCTCGGCCCCACGTCACAGGGTGTTTGTAGTGGGGAGGGGAAGGGAGACTGCAAGCCACTCCGAGACTCCGAGTGAAGGGCGGGGTATAAATCCTCCTCCTCCAGTGATTCCTAGAACTACCCTATATCACTTCCGGTTCTCCCCAGAAGTGATATAGAGATGTACAGGGCGCCAACCCCCTCCTTCTGTAGAATCCAAATTTACCATAGAGTTTTTCCCTGAATACCAGAGTGTAGCCCCAATGTCCTGGACATGATGATGTCACTTCCAGGTCACATAGGCAGTGACATGGACACATCACTATAAGTTGGATAGGCCTCCCTGCTGCTCCAGGTAAGCCCCTCCCCCTTCCTTTGCTGGTTCCGGGAGGGACCTCGCAACCCTCTTTGGGCACGTTGGGACTTGCGACACAGGGTGGTGGGCGCAACCACAAAATGGCTGCTGTGGGAGGCGGAGCCAACATAAAATGGCCACTGAAGGAGGCAGACACTCACCCCCCCCCCAGGAAATCCAAATGTAGGGGACGAGGAGAATCATTTTTTAAAAATGCACCGGAAAAGAGGAAAGAGAGAATAAAACAAGCACTGGGGTGAAGGCTTGTGCGCAGACAGTGTTATTTTAACCTGCACAGACAATCAGATCCCTGATACTAATCAGAACGTAAGAACATAAAAGAGAAGCCAATGTTGGATCAGGCCAAAGGCCCATCCAGTCCAACACTCTGTGTCACACAGTGGCCAGAAATACCAGGTGCCATCAGGAGGTCCAGCAGTGTGGCCAGGACACTAGAAGCCCTTCCACTGTTGCCCCCCCCAAGCACCAAGAATACAGAGCCTCACTTGCCCCAGACCGAGAGTTCCATCTATAAGAACATAAGAGAAGCCAGTGTTGGATCAGGCCAATGGCCCATCCAGTCCAACACTGTCACACAGTGGCCAAAAACACCAGGTGCCATCAGGAGGTCCAGCAGTGGGGCCAGGACACTAGGAGCCCTCCCACTGTCCCCCCCCCCAAGCACCAAGAATACAGAGCCTCACTTGCCCCAGACCGAGACTTCCATCTATAAGAACATAAGAGAAGCCAGTGTTGGATCAGGCCAATGGCCCATCCAGTCCAACACTCTGTCACACAGTGGCCAAAAATACCAGGTGCCATCAGGAGGCCCAGCAGTGGGGCGAGGGCACTGGGCAGCAGCCCCACCCTGGTCATGCCCACTTTTAGAAAACACTTGGCAGGCACCAGAAGATGTGTCAGCGGGCCCCATAGTGCTCTGTGTCAAACCCTGCTCTGCTGCGCTTGCATGGGTGCCCATAATTCTTGGCGGGCAGGGCATTCC
>NW_015169242.1:292685-296424 GCF_001447785.1 Gekko japonicus | reverse complement strand
GAGGTCATTCCTGAGGGTGGGGCGAGTGTGTGCGGGAGTGAATGAGACTTTTGCTTTTAGAAGATGTAACTTTTCCACAAGTCAAATCCCTTCTCCTCCCCTTTCCCTTTCCCAGGGGAAGGTGGCCTTGAGCACATTCCTGTGCCGTCTCTCGGACTCTAGATTACCAGGACATATATCTTTCCTGGTTGGCATGGCAATGTTAGGCAGAGTGTGTGTGTGTGTGGCGTATGCTTGGGGGATGGAGGGGACCTGCCTGATTTTTTTGTAATAAGACTGTACGTGCCAAAAGTCTTTCGCTCTGACACAGTGACCTTCTGGATCTTGCATATGCTCTAATAAACGTATCACTGCCAAAGCTAGAGTTATTGAGTATAACTGGACCGGGGTCTGACACTCTATCACAACCAATGCTTCTTCTAAGCCATGGAGTCTTGTGAGCAAAAAAATCTGCTTTGCGAGCTCCTGGCATTAAAGTTGTGAGCGAGCGATTTGGCTACTGCATAAATTAGCTTGCTCTGGAGTCATCCTTCCGGAGCTAGGACAAAAATGTGTGAGCTGGAGGCTAAAGAATTGTGAGCTAGCTCACACTAACTCAGCTTAGCGGGAACACTGATTCACAACTCCCCTTGATTCCCCTTTTTTCTAGGCTAAACAGCTTTCCCCCTCTCCCATGATACCAGGACCCGGGACCCCCACCTGGAGGCTGGCAACTCCATCTGAGGTGTCAAACTCATTTGTTACAAGTCCCGGATCTGACATAAATTTCACTTTGTTGGGCCGAACTGCGTGTTCCATAAAACATAATGGCAGATACCAGAGCTATAAACTGTAAGGACAGCAGCTGGTAAACGCCAAGTTGGTGTATCCTCACTGCAAGCTGGTAAGCGCCAAGTTGGTGTATCCTCACTGCAAGCCCTCATGTGCTGGGAGGGAGGTGCAAAGGAAAACCGCCATGGGCAGACTGGACAACCAGCGGTGCAGCACTGGGCAGATGCTCCTACACTGCTTGGCTTCTGCAGACAAAGTTGTTCCGCTATGCTGAAGCGACAATTGGGGTGGCTCTGCCCACTCTCCCCTGAGCAGTCTCCTGTTCCCTCCCTTGCACTAGATGCTTGCGGGCCGCATAAAAGCCCTGGACGGGCCGGATCTGGCCCCCGGGCCTTACGTTTGACACCCCTGATCTAAGGCACGAACTAGAACGGTGATACAGCAACCGACCTGTGCTGCCCTTAAATGCCCTTCTATCTGGTCGATTGCGAGATGCTAAATTTATAAGAGAGGGCTGGCGTGTTTTCAAATGGGAGAGACCGTTAACACATTTCATCCCTTATTGATTCGAAACGCGGCTCCAACCACGGCGCATAATTCCATTCATAGGTAAAGCTTGTCAGCACCGGCAGAAACAATAATTATTGTGCACGGAAAATAACAATCTATCACAGTGGTACAATGGAGACGCCGGATTGGAAATTCTGAAAGTGGGTAAGTTTGCCTGAATAACTTGGCGGTGAGAGGAAAAATTTTTTAAGAGGGGGTCATGCCTCTGTGCCGCTGCTCACACAGAAGCCTCCAGGTTCGGTCTCTGTCACATGCAGTTGGTTAAAAAAAATGAAATGCAGGTAGCAGGTGCTGGGCTGAGACTTCGAATGATGGTGCAGGTCGGATATCTACGGAACAGACCGATATCTATGTATCTTAAGCTCAGTGTGGCATGACTTCATTCTCCCTTCCCCTTTGCCCTTTGTAACAACTCTGTGAGGTAGCTTAGGCTGAGAACGAATGACTAGTCCAAGGTCACAAAGCAAGTATCCTGGCAGAGGGCGTTTCGAACCCAGATCCCACCCCCCAGATCCTAGACTAACCACTATACCATACTGGCTCTCTATTATCATATTCTCTCATTGAAAAGATAAGGTATAAACGGGACCTATGACAGTTGGTGGTAGGGTTGCCATTCCCCAAATAGGGCCAGGGGATCCCCTGATTTTGGGGGCCCCAATCCACCACGGACCACTTGGCCGGTGGGGAAAGCCCCACCCCTGAGAAGCCCCCAACCGGCCCTGCTGGCGCAATGACATCACCCAGGTGTGACGTCATCAAGTTTTCGATGTTGGGGGTGATGCTCTAGGTTTTGGGCAAAACTCTATGGTTTTGAGGCCCAAAAAAACCATAGAGTTTTGCCCAAAACCTAGATCATCTCCCCCAATGGCGGAAATGCGATGACATCACTTCTGGGTGACATCATTGCAGTGCACATGCAAGAAGAAGAAGAGGAGGAGGAGGAGGAGGAGATTGGATTTCCCATCACCTACTACCTGATTCTTTTCCTGCATTGGGCAGGGGGTTGGACTAGATGGTCTGTATGTCCCCTTCCAACTCTATGATTCTATGACCCGCCCTTCACTCGGAGTCTCAGAGTGTCTTACAAACTCCTTTCCCTTCCCCTCCCCACAACAGACACCCTGTGAGGTAGGTGGGGCTAAGAGAGCTCTGGCAGAAACTGCTCTTTTCAAGGACAGCTCTGACAGAACTATGGCTTGCTCAAGGTCATCCAGCAGCTGTGAGTGGAGGAGTGGGGAATCAAACCCGGTTCTCCCAGATTAGAGTCCGCACACTTAACCACTACACCAAACGTAACCACTACACCAGAACACAAGGAAAGGTCAGGAGTCCCCCCCCCCACCAGAACCAGGTAGGACCCCGCAACCCTAGTTGGTGGTGGAGGGGGTTGACGAGTCGTGGCTGACTTATGGCGACCCCATAGGGTTTTCAAAGCAAGAGACAAGCAGAGGTGGTTTGCCATTGGCTTCCTCTGCATGGCAACCCTGGACTTCCTTTATGCTCTCCCATCTGAGTAGTAACCAGAGCTGACCCTGCTTTATCTTCTGAGATCTGACACAATTGGGCTAGTCTGGGTCGTCCAGGCCAGGGCCCATGACACTTACAGGAAATCACGTCTTCAAATTCTTCTCTGATCATCATCCTTTGCCGCTTTCATTTCAGTCCGTGAATCTGAGAACTTGCGTACGTCCCGTTATTATTCAGTCACAGATAATGATGTGTTTAAGCTAATTATGGCTGATAGAGCAAGAGGATATATTGCTTCATTATTTGCTGGCAAATACTAGGGAGGTAATTACCCATACTCCCCAGACCTTGTTGCCCTGATAAAGAAAGGTAAAAGGTAAAGGTTCCCTTGCTTGAAAGCCAGTCGAGTCCGACTCTAGGGTTGTGGTGCTCATCTCCGTTTCAAAGCTGAAGAGCCAGCGCTGTCCGAAGACGTTTCCGTGGTCATGCGGCCGGCATGACTAAACACCAAGGCGCACGGCACGCTGTTACCTTCCCACCAAAGTGGTACCTATTTATCTACTTGCAATTTCTTGCTTTCGAACTGCTAGGTTGGCAGGAGCTGGGGCCAGAGATGGGAGTTCACTCCATCATGCGGCACCAGGGTCTCGAACTGCTGAACTACTGACCTTCCACAGCCTGCAGTTCAGCGTCTTAACCACTTGAACCACCACAGCTCCGATAAAGAAAAGAGACCTCAAAAAAGTGAACTTTCAGAACGGAGGGTGGGAAACGGCGGACGCCGCTTCGCTTTTTCTGAAAGGGATACGACAAATGCAAGCCTGTCTTGAAAATAAACCTCAGTATTGCTGATCTGGTGGGGTGCAGTGGTTTAAAGTGCTGGACTGTATCTGGGAGTTCTGAGTTCAAATTCCTACTTGCCCCATGG